>NC_064559.1:146720608-147023639 GCF_937001465.1 Orcinus orca
ACTGAACCAACCTTAGCCACTGGGGACAGACACCAAAAACAACGGGAACTACGAACCTGCAGCCTGCGAAAATGAGACCCCCAAAACAGTAAGTTAAGCAAAATGAGAAGACAGAGAAACACGTAGCAGATGAAGGAGCATGGCAAAAACCAACCAGACCTAACAAATGAAGAGGAAATAGGCCATCTACCTGAAAAAGAATTCGGAATAATGATAGTAAAGATGACTGAAATCTTGGAAATAGAATGCAGAAAATACAAGAAACGTTTAACAAGGACCTAGAAGAACTAAAGAGCGAGCAAACAGTGATGAACAACACAATAAATGAAATTAAAAATTCTCTAGAAGGGATCAATAGCAGAATAAGTGAGGGAGAAGAACGGATAAGTGACCTGGAGGATAAAATAGTGGAAATAACTACTGCAAAGCAGAATAAAGAAAAAAGAATGAAAAGAATTGAAGACAGACTCAGAGACCTCTGGGAAAACATTAAATGCACCAACATTCGAATTATAGGGGTCCCAGAAGAAGAAGAGAAAAAGAAAGGGACTGAGAAAATATTTGAAGAGATTATAGTTGAAAACTTACCTAATATGGGAAAGGAAATAGTTAATCAAGTCCAGGAAGCACAGACAGTCCCATACAGGATAAATCCAAGGAGAAACATGCCAAGACACATATTAATCAAACTATCAACAATTAAATACAAAGAAAAAATATTAAAAGCAGCAAGGGAAAGACAAAAAATAACACAAAAGGGAATCCCCATAAGCTTAACAGGTGATCTTTCAGCAGAAACTCTGAAAGCCAGAAGGCAGTGGCAGGACATATTTAAAGTGATAAAGGAGAAAAACCTACAACCAAGATTACTCTACCCAGTAAGGGTCTCATTCAGATTCGACGGAGAAATTAAAACCTTTACAGACAAGCAAAAGCTAAGAGAATTCAGCACCACCAAACCAGCTTTACAACAAATGCTAAAGGAACTTCTCTAGTCAGGAGACACAAGAGAAGGAAAAGACCTACAATAACAAACCCAAAACAATTAAGAAAATGGTAATAGGAACATACATATTGATAATTGCCTTAAATGTTAATGGATTAAATGCTCCAATCAAAAGACATAGACTGGCTGAATGGATACAAAAACAAGACCTGTATATATGCTGTCTACAAGAGACCCACTTCAGACCTGGGGACACATACAGCCTGAAAGTGAGGAGATGGAAAAAGATATTCCACGCAAATGGAAAGCAAAAGAAAGCTGGACTACCAATTCTCATATCGGACAAAATAGACGTTAAAACAAAGACTATTACAAGAGACAAAGAAGGACACTACATAATGATCAAGGGATCAATCCAAGAAGAAGATAAAACAATTGTAAATATGTATGCACCCAACATAGGAGCACCTCAATACATAAGGCAAATACTAACAGCCATAAAAGGGGAAATTGACAGTAACACAATCATAGTAGGGGACTTTAATACTGCACTTTCACCAATGGAGAGATCATCCAAAATGAAAATAAATAAGGAAACACAAGCTTTAAAAGATACATTAAACAAGATGGACTTAATTGATATTTATAGGACATTCCATCCAAAAACAACAGAATACACTTTCTTCTCAAGTGCTCATGGAACTTTCTCTAGGATAGATCATATCCTGGGTCACAAGTCAAGCCTTGGTAAATTTAAGAAAATTGAAATCATATAAAGTATCTCTTCTGACCACAATGCTAAGAGACTAGATATCAATTATAGGAAAAAATCTAAAAAATACAAACACATGGAGGCTAAATAATACACTACTTAATAACCAAGAGATCACTGAAGAAATCAAAGAGGAAATAAAAAAATACCTAGAAACAAATGACAATGAAAACATGATGACCCAAAACCTATGGGATGCAGCAAAAGCAGTTCTAAGAGGAAAGTTTATAGCAATACAATCCTACCTTAAGAAACAAGAAACATCTCAAATAAACAACCTAACCTTACACCTAAAGCAATTAGAGAAAGAACAAAAAAACCGCTGAAGTTAGCAGAAGGAATGAAACCATAAAGATCAGATCAGAAATAAATGAAAAAGAAATGAAGGAAACGAGAACAAAGCTCAATAAAACTAAAAGATGGTTCTTTGAGAAGATGAACGAAATTGATAAACCATTAGCCAGACTCATCAAGAAAAATAGGGAGAAGACTCAAATCAATAGAATTAGAAATGAAAAAGGAGAAGTAACAACTGACACTGCAGAAATACAAAGGATCATGAGAGATTACTACAAGCAACTCTATGCCAATAAAATGGACAACCTGGAAGAAATGGACAAATTCTTTGAAATGCACAACCTTTCGGAACCAGGAAGAAATAGAAAATATGAACAGACCAATCACAAGCACTGCAATTGAAACTGTGATTAAAAATCTTCCAACAAACAAAAGCCCAGAACCAGATGGCTTCACAGGAGAATTGTATCAAACATTTAGAGAAGAGCTAACAACTAACCTCCTCAAACTCTTCCAAAATATAGCAGAGGGAGGAACACTCCCTAACTCATTCTACAAAGCCACCATCACCCTGATACCAAAGCCAGACAAAGATGTCACAAAGAAAGAAAACTACAGGCCAATAACACTGATGAACATAGATGCAAAAATACTCAACATAATACTAGCAAACAGAATCCAACAGCACATTAAAAGGATCATACACCATGATCAAGTGGGGTTTACCCCAGGAATGTAAGGATTCTTCAATATATGCAAATCAATCAATGTGATACACCATATTAACAAATTGAAGGAGAAAAACCATATGATCATCTCAGTAGATGCAGAGAAAGCTTTCGACAAAATTCAACACCCAATTATGATAAAAACCCTCCAGAAATTAGGCATAGAGGGAACTTTCCTCAACATAATAAAGGCTGTATATGACAACCCCAGAGCCAACATCCTCCTCAATGGTGAAAAACTGAAACCATTTCCTCTAAGATCAGGAACAAGACAAGGTTGCCCACTCTCACCACTCTTATTCAACATAGTTTTGGAAGTTTTAGCCACAGCAATCAGAGAAGAAAAGGAAATAAAAGGAATCCAAATCAGAAAAGAAGAAGTAAAGCTGCCACTGTTTGCAGATGACTTGATACTATACATAGAGAATCCTAAAGATGCTACCAGAAAACTACTAGAGTTAATCAATGAATTTGGTAAAGTAGCAGGATACAAAATTAATACACAGAAATCTCTTGCATTCCTATACACTAATGACAAAAAATTTGAAATTAAGAAAACACTCCCATTTACCACTGCAACAAAAAGAATTAAATACCTAGGAATAAATCTACCTAAGGAGACAAAAGAACTCTATGCAGAAAATTATAAGACTGATGAAAGAAATTAAAGATGATACAGATAGATGGAGAGATATACCATGTTCTTAGATTGGAAGAATCAACATTGTGATAATGACTCTACTAACCAAAGCAATCTACAGATTCAATGCATCCCTCTCAAACTACCAATGGCATTTTTCATAGGAGAAGAAAAAATTTCACAATTTGTATGGAAACACAAAAGACCCCGAATAGCCAAAGCAATCTTGAGAAAGGAAAACGGAGCTGGAGGAATCAGACTGCCTGACTTCAGACTATGCTACAAAGCTACAGTAATCAAGACAGTACGGTACTGGCACTAAAGCAGAAATATAGATCAGTGGAACAAGATAGAAAGCCCAGAGATAAACCCACACACATATGGTCACCTTATCTTTGATAAAGGAGGCAAGAGTATACAATGGAGAAAAGACAGCCTCTTCAATAAGTGGTACTGGGAAAATTGGACAGCTACATGTAAAAGAATGAAATTAGAACACTCCCTAACACCATACACAAAAATAAACTCAAAATGGATTAAAGACCTAAATGTAAGGCCAGTCACTATCAAACTCTTAGAGGAATACATAAGTAGAATACTCTATGACATAAATCACAGCAAGATCCTTTTTGACCCACCTCCTAGATAAATGGAAATAAAAACAAAAATAAACAAATGGGACCTAATGAAACTTAAAAGCTTTTGCACAGCAAAGGAAACCATAGCAAGACAAAAAGACAACCCTCAGAATGGGAGAAAATATTTGCAAATACAGCAACTGAAAAAGGATTAATCTCCAAAATTTACAAGCAGCTCATGCAGCTCAATATCAAAAAAACAAAGAACCCAATCCAAAACTGGGCAGAAGACCTACATACACATTTCTGCAAAGAAGATATACAGATTGCCAACAAACACATGAAAGAATGCTCAACATCACTAATTATTAGAGGAATGCAGATCAAAACTGCAATGAGGTAGCACCTCACACCAGTCAGAATGGCCATGATCAAAAAATCGACAAACAGTAAATGCTGGAGAGGGTGTGGAGAAAAGGGAACCCTCTTGAACTGTTGGTGGGAATGTAAATTGATATAGCCACTATGGAGAACAGTATAGTGGTTCCTTAAAAAACTAAAAATAGAACCACCATACTACCCAGCAATCCCACTACTGGGCATATACCCTAAGAAAACCATAATTCAAAAAGAGTCATCTATTTTCAATAGCCAGGACATGGAATCAACCTAAGTGTCCATCGACAGATGAATGGATAAAGAAGATGTGGCACATATATACAATGGAATATTACTCAGCCATAAAAAAACCTAAAATTGAGTTATTTGTGGTGTGGTGGATGGACCTAGAGTCTGTCATACAGAGTGAAGTAAGTCAGAAAGAGAAAAACAAATACCATATGATAACACAGATAATTGGAATCTAAACTACAGAACAAAAAAATGGTCATGAAGAACCTAGGGGCAAGACAGGAATAATACACAGACCTACTAGAGAATGGACTTGAGGATACGGGGAGGGGAAGGGTAAGGTGGGTCAAAGTGAGAGAATGGCATGGACATATATACACTACCAAATGTAAAATAGATAGCTAGTGGGAAGCAGCCACAGAGCACAGGGAGATTAGCTTGGTGCTTTGTGACCACCTAGAGGGGTGGGATAAGGAGGTTGGGAGGGACAGAGATGCTAGAGGGAAGAGATATGGGGATATACGTATATCTATAACTGATTCACTTTGTTATAAAGCAGAAACTAACACACCATTGTAAAGTAGTTATACTCCAATAAAGATGTTAAAGAGAAAAAAAAAGAAATATATATATATATATCATGTGGGCATCATATCATATACATCTCATATCATGTATATATATTTATATACATATATGTCACATATGTGATAATGAGGAATAAATTCAAACTAAAGGTACAGAGAACTTTATGAAGAAAAATATTTAAATATTAAAAGATATTATAGACGTCTCTCTCAGATAAATGGAGAGATCCTCAATGCTTGTGGATAAAAAGATTCAATATTATAAAGATGTCAGTTTTCCTGAAATTATTTAATGTTATGTCAAAACTTAGTCTTCACGGATTTGACAATATGAATTTAAAATGTATATGAGAAAATGACCAAAAGTGAATAAGAAAATTTTGAAGAAGAAAAAGAAGATTGAGGGATTTGTCCTACCTAACATCAAAATTTATTATCCATTTGTGGCAATTAAGACAACTTGATATTAGCTGGAGATAAATAAAAGACCAATAGAACAAAATAGAGACCCTGAAACTGACCCATGCATATATAAAGGCCTAATCTAGAACATAGGTAGCATCATAAGTCGTTAGGTAAAGTATAAACTATTAAATAAATCATGCTAAAACAATTGATTTTTTAAAATTGATTTTTCCATGTACAGAAAAATGAAACTATACCTCTACTTCACACTATAAACAAAAGTAAATTCTAAATGATTAAAAACTTAATTTTAAAAACCAAACTTTCAAGAAGATTACAATATATTGACTTCAGGTATTTGTGATTCTCACACAAAACACTAAAATCACAAACCAAAAATGAAAAGACTGTCTAGGCAAATGTATTTGCAACGCCTAGAACCACAGTAGTGTGGCTCCCACAGTCCCATAACAGTAATAGACTCACACAAATTGATAAGGAGAAAGATAAACAACTCAGATGAAAAATGAACCAACAATATGAACAGGTAATTCTTAGGAAAGGAAACCCAATGGCCAATAACACTATGAAAAGCAGCTCACGAATGTATAGATGTTGAGCAACTGGAGTGCAAATCCACCAGGGGTGGATCTGTTAAATCAGCAGGACCATTTGTAGAGCCACTGCCATTTCTAATGGACTTGAAGGTGAGCTCATGCTTCACCCTGCAATTTCACTCCTATGTGTGGACCTCAAAGGGCCCAGTACTGCCCCCTAGGGTCATTTGAAAATTTGTCAGCTGTCTCCTGACTCCAAATGATAAAATCTACCTCCATTCAGAAAGATATGGGAAAATTAGCAATTTAATACTGAAAATATGAATGCAATGGGCTGTATCCACGTAGCAACATAAAAGAGTGAGATTTCTTCCTGTATTTGCAGTCTCTTAGCGGAGTGCCTGTGATGCACATCACATTCTTGTTGAATGCTTATTTGAAAATAAAACTGTTTCTTTCACTTAAAAACTCACTAGTAGGGGGGCTTCCCTGTTGGCACAGTGGTTGAGAGTCCGCCTGCCAATGCAGGGGACACGGGTTCGAGCCCTGGTCCAGGAAGATTCCACACGTCACAGAGCTCCTAAGCCTGTGCGCCACAACTACTGAGTCTGCACTCTGGAGCCCGTGAGCCACAACTACTGAAGCCTGTGCGCCTAGAGCCCGTGCTCGTCAACAAGAGAAGCCACTGCAATGAGAAGCCCTCACACCACAACGAAGAGTAGCCCCCACTCGCTGCAACTAGAGAAAGCCCACGTGCAGCAACAAAGACCCAACTCAGCCAAAAATAAATAATAAATAAATAAATAAAAATTAAAAAAAATAGAGCAACACAAATACAAAAGAGAACAATATAAAGGAAAACATTAAAAATAAATAAATAAAAAATAAAAATAAAAACTCACTAGTAGGGACTTCCCTGGTGGTCCAGTGGTAAAGAATCTGCCTTCCAATGTAGGGGACGTAAGTTCGACCCCTGGTCGGGGAAGTAAGATCCCACACGCTGTGGGGTAACTAAGCCAGCTCACCACAACTACTACTGAGCTGGCGCACCTCAACTATAGAGCCTGTGTGCCGCAAACTACAGAGCCCATGTACTCTGGAGCCTGCCTGCCACAACTAGAGAAGAAAAAACCTGCACATCACAACTAGAGAGAAGTCCGTGCACCGCAACAAAGAGCCCACGCACCACAGCAAAAGGTTCCATGTGCCACAACTAAGGCCCAAGGCAGCCAAAAAAATAAGTTAATTAAAAAAAAAAAAAAAAGAAAAAAGAATAATGCAGTTCTCATAAAAAGAAAAATATTTTTAAAAATTAAAATGCTTAAAAAAAACCTACTAGTAATCAGGGATATGCAAATTAAAACCATAAGATACCATTAGAGACCTATCAAAAAAATAAAATCCAGCAATAACAAATGTGGTGAGGTCATGGAGTACCTGTAATTTTCATACACTGTTAGTGGAATTATAAATTGGTATTCACTTTGGAAAACAGTTTGACACTGTCTAGTAAATCTGAAGAGGCATATACTCTTTGCTTAGTTATGTATATATACCCAAAAGAAACTCTTGCATATGTGTACCAGGATACATGTATACAAAGGTTCATAGCAGCACTGTTTTTGTTTTTTTGTTAACATCTTTATTGGAGTATAATTGCTTTACAATGGTGTGTTAGTTTCTGCTGTATAACAAAGTGAATCAGCTATATGTATATATATATTCCCATATACCCCCCTCTTGCTTCTCCCTCCCACCCTCCCTATCCCACCCCTCTAGGTGGTCACAAAGCACCGAGCTGATCTCCCTGTGCTATGTGACTGCTTCTCACTAGCTATCTATTTTACATTCAGTAGTGTATATATGTTAATGCAACTCTCTCACTTCGTCCCATCTTACACTTCCCCCTCCCCGTGTCCTCAAGTCCATTCTCAATGCCTGCATCTTTATTCCTGTCCTGTCCCTATGTTCATCAGAACATTTTTTTTTTTTTTTTAGATTCCATATATATGTGTTAGCATACGGTATTTGTCTTTCTCTTTCTGACTTACTTCACTCTGTATGACAGACTCTAGGTCCATCCACCTCATCGCAAATAACTCAATTTCGTTTCTTTTTATGGCTGAGTAATATTCCATTGTATATATGTGCTACATGTTCTTTATCCATTCACCTGTTGATGGACACTTAGGTTGATTCCATGTCCTGGTTATTGTAAATAGAGCTGCAATGAACATTGTGGTACATGACTCTTTTTGAATTATAGTCTTTTCAGATTATATGCCCAGTAGTGGGATTGCTGGGTCATATGGTAGCTCTATTTTTAGTTTTTTAAGAAACTTTCATCCTGTTCTCCATAGTGGCTGTATCAATTTACATTCCCACCAACAGTGCAAGCGGGTTCCCTTTTCTCCACACCCTCTCCAGCATTTATTGTTTGCAGAGTTTTTGACGATGGCCATTCTGACTGGTGTGAGGTGATACCTCATTGTACTTCTGATCTGCATTCCTCTAATAATTAGTGATGTTGAGCATTCTTTCATGTGTTTGTTGGCAATCTGTATATCTTCTTTGGGGAAATGTCTATTTAGGTCTTCTGCCCATTTTTGGATTGGGTTGTTTGTTTTTTTGATATTGAGCTACATGAGCTGCTTGTATATTTTGGAGATTAATCCTTTGTCAGTTGCTTCATTTGCAAATATTTTCTCCCATTCTGAGGGTTGTTTTTTGTCTTGTTTATGGTTTCCTTTGCTGTGCAAAAGCTTTTAAGTTTCATTAGGTCCCATTTGTTTATTTTTGTTTTTATTTCCATTTCTATAGGAGGTGGGCCAAAAAGGATCTTGCTGTGATTTATGTCATAGAGTGTTTTGCCTATGTTTTCCTCTGAGTTTTATAGTGTTTGGCCTTACATTTAGGTCTTTAATCCATTTTGAGCTTATTTTTGTGTTAAGGAGTGTTCTAATTTCATTCTTTTACATATAGTTGTCCAGTTTTCCAAGCACCAATTATTGAAGAAGCTGTCTTTTCTCCATTGTTACATTCTTGTCTCCTTTATCAAAGATAAGGTGCCCATATGTGCATGAGTTTATCTCTGAGCTTTCTATCCTGTTCCATTGATCTATATTTCTGTTTTTGAGCAGCACTGTTTTTAATAGCCCAAACCTGGAAACCACCCCAAATGTGTTTCAAGAGGAAAATAGGCAAACTTCAGCTTCTTGGAACAATATCAATAAATATCCCAAGCATAAGTGAGTAACCAAGAATTAAATTTACTTGAAGAGACACCTTCTTTGCCCTTGGCTAGTGGGAGTTGATCTCCATGTCTTTGGAATGTCATACCTGATAGGAGTGTCTTTCTTTGCCTGGGGGCCTTGGCCACCAGACAATCTAACTGTGTGATTTATGGTGGGGGGTTGGGACACTCAGTATCCACTTTACCTCTGGAAAGGCTGCAGATTAGAAGTTAGCCACATGGGCAGTCAACCGTGGAGCTCTAATAAAGACTCTGGACACCAAGGCTTGAGTGAGCTTTCCAGGCTGGTAATATTCCATGCACGTTGTCACACATTTCTGCTGGTAAAGTAACTCCATCCATGACTCCACAGGGAGAAGATGACTAGAAGATCCATGTGTGGTAGTTTCCTTGGCCCTGCTGTATGCATTTCTTCCCTTGGCTGATTTTAATCTGTATGTTTTCCCTACACGAAGCCATAAATATGAGTATAACAGCTTTCAATGTGCTCAGTGAATCTTTTAGTGAATTACCAAGTATGAGAGTGGTTTTGAGACACCCTGAACTTGCAGTTGGTATCATACATGAGGGTATACTTCCCTCCCCAATTTTGCAATGATGTTCAGGGAAAGAAGCAAGTTACATACATACATACATTCAGTATAATACTATTTATAAAATGCCCCCAAGTAGGCAAAATAGTGAAGGTCCTGCATCTTTCTTTGTGCAGGCTGTCTACTGCACAGTTTTAGGGAACACTTTCCCTCCCATAGCCTTTGTAAATAGCAACTCCCTAGACTTGTGCAAGCACACACTGTTCTGGTGGACAAGGAAGTATCACAGCAAACATTTTTAGTAACAGTACAAAGCACTCATGAGAATGATAACCCCAGCCCAGGCCACTGTTTATCTCTTTGGTGGGGAAATAGGGGCAAATAATAAAGAAGGCCTATACAGGGGACTTCGGCTACAGCTATAATATTTTATTTCTTAGGCTGGGTGATGGATGCTTGGGTATTATTTATATATTCTCTATCCATTTTTGTATGTATTAAACAGTTCATTTTTAAAAACCCTTTATCTAAAGGACAAAATAACCCAGAGAAGGAAAAAAGGTCAGAGATGAGAGATAAAAGGGGAAAATCAGCAGAACACAACCTCAGTGAAATCAAAAGAGGAGTTTTAAATAGGACATAATGTTCACAGTGCTTCAAGGAGTTGAGGATGATAAGAAGTGGATTTGGCAATTAGATCATTTTAATCTTTCAAAGAGCAGTTTCAACAGAGCAGTGAGGGTGAAATCAGACTGCCTTGCAAGAGGTTGAGGAGAGAGGAGGAAGTGATAAAGTGGGACCAGTGAGTGTTGAGGCTACTATTTGGACGTTCAGCAGTAAAGGAGGTGGAAGAGGAACTGCAGCTGCAAAGAATCACAAAGTTAAGAGTCTGCTACAGACTCTAATGTTTGTGTGCCTAAAATTTGTGTGTTGAAACCTAGCCACCAGTGTGATAGTTTTAGGAGGTAGGTCTTTGGGAGGTGATCAGGTCTTGAGGATGGAGCTTCATGAATCGGATTAGTGCCCTTATTAAAGGAACCCCAGTGAGGTCCCTCTCCCCCTTCCAACATGTGAGGATACACAACAAGAAGACTCCATCTATGAACCAAGAAGCAGGTCTCACCAGACACCAAATCTGCCAGCGCCTTGATCTTGAACTTCCCACCCTCCAGAACTGTGAGAAATAAATTTCTGTCATTTATAAGCTACCCAGTCTATGGTATTCTGTTATAGCAGCCCGAATGGACTAAGACAGAATTTTTTTGTTGTGTTTTGTTCTTAAGGAAAGAGGAAGTTGGTAAGCTGATTGTAGACAGGGATAAATTAAAGACTGGAAAAAAAGAAAAGAGAAAAAAGAAAAGATATGAATATCCTAAGCTAGATTGAGATTATACCAAATCATTTTTCCACAGAGGCAAGAGAAGACAGAAGACCTCCAGTATGATGATGATTAGTAATATTATACAAAGTGATAAAAATAGTAGCTATAACTCAAAAAAAAAAAGGTTGGAAAGAAAAAATATAACTTCATTGTCATTCTTTGGGAATACTTACTCTTATTCGTCATGTACATTCTAGAAGACTAGGTATAGTAGTTGCACATAATTTAAATAGTTTCCTTACCAAGGTCTTAAATTACCAGACACAAAAAATCATTTGTAAGTTTGGAAATACGAGTGCATTTTTCTGACATGTTACAAAGGATGGTTTGTTTCCATGCAAATCTTTTTAATCCATACCGAGTAAGCAATAGACTAAAACCTGTGAACCTACCTTATTCCCTAAAGATATTACCTTATACTGACCAGCTGACAAAATAGCCATAAGACAAAAATGAGGAGAAATTGATTTAAAAATCTTTCTCTGGAACTCTGGTGCTTGAGTGAAAATGCGGATAAAGGGGTGGGGACTAGACTGATATTTTTGTCAAGAATCCTCTGAAGTGGCCTCAACATTGCTCTTCAAGGCTGTTAAATAAGACGGCCACTGGCCCTTTTGTTCAAGGCCAGGACTTAGATAAGAACTAGATGTGTCAGGAAATGCCTCCAAGTTTATGTTTGTACCCACCGTTTTTCCTAGAAGCTGAGCGCCTTCTGTGAAAAACGCTTGAACCCCATCCACAGGGAAGCAAGTACTGGGCATGTGCGGGCCTGGGGCAGAGGTGGAGGCGGTGAGCCACAGAACAAAGGGCCTCTAGGGCCTTCCTTTGGTGGGGGGTGGTGGTGGTGGGGGCTGGGGGGGGGCTGTCATGGCCTGCCATGAAGCAGTAGGGCAGGAAGGTATGAATGCAGTGTGGTCCATGGCAGGCCCACTACCCCACTGGGGAGACTGTTGGTGTGTGAGCTACTTCATGAAACACCGTGACATTCCTAGGTCCAAGTGACTATGTTTTGTGAGGCCCCGACACACACACACAATCATATCACAGAGGACAGGAGCTGCAGACTGCTTACCTAAATTAAGACTGAGCATTATCGGGTCCAGGATGAAAGACCTGGATCTGCCATCCATGTCAATGCTGGCGTTGCTCCCAGAAACACAGTGGCTCACAGAGGTATCACAGGAACCTGGAAGTGGCTCAGTCGGCCAGGCCAGCAAGCAGCCAGCAGCTGCTGAGGCTGATAGCAGTCCTGATCCTAAGTAAGACTTGGGGACTCCCAAATATACTGGGGGGGAATAGGTGAGTAGGTGGGCCAGGCCTGGAACCAACGGGATATGGAAATTAGTATTACTACAAGCTCATTTATACATACAGGCAGGTAAGCTTGGAATCATTTGAGATACACATCTACACTTGGAGCAATCACAGCTTCCTTTTTCTTAATTCCTGTGAATCAGGAGCTGTTCTTATTAACTCTCATTAAGGTCATTTTTAACTCACAAATGGAAGGAACATCAGGAACTACCTTTGCTCAGAAGGCCACAAAATTTATTCAAAGTAGAAGTTCTTTCTCATTCTGTATAGATTCTTGCTTTCTATCTTAATTTCACAGTTATGCCCAGTCTTTCTAAAATTATTTTTGTCTTGCTTTTGTTGATTCTTATACAAACAAGAATGTTGGCTCAGAGGAATGGAGTCCTCCTTCAGATGCCCACAGCTTCTCACTGACCTCATGTCTTTGCCCCTTGGCAGGGCACTGTGGCTGGTGACCTAGGCTTCTGATCCACAGCTCGCCTGAGAATGATGAGCCTAAATAGATCAAAACATAACTAATTTGGTAGCTTTAGCCTAATCTTTCAAAACTCCAGCCACAGGTCCCCAAAACCCAGGTGGGGTGGAGAAACCTCAGGAAAGAGGGAGTTCCCTATCCCCAAAAATGGGTGAGGGGAGGACTCCAGTGTCTGCTCCCCCAACTCCTCAGAGACTTAAAGCACTGCCTTTTCTATCAAAGGAATAAAAACAGAGAGAGGCAGCCACAGGATGGCAGGGAACCCTGAAGTCCAG
Source organism: Orcinus orca (assembly GCF_937001465.1). Classification (NCBI taxonomy): domain Eukaryota; kingdom Metazoa; phylum Chordata; class Mammalia; order Artiodactyla; family Delphinidae; genus Orcinus; species Orcinus orca. The sequence continues at coordinate 146,733,980 of NC_064559.1, forward strand.
CAAACAAAGAAAAAATAGACTGCCTGTTAGCTAAAGGTATGGGCAGCAAAGAAAGGAGAAACGGAAGAAGAGGATTTTCCCTCGGCAGCAGTAAGAAGGATGGAGGTGAACACTAGCAGGAGGAAAAGCAGGGGGGATAGTGAGGGAAGAGCATGAGGGGAAAGGGGGCAGAAAGCAAGGGGGGGAGAGAGCCCAACAGTGTGACCATTTTATACAAGAGGTATTCAGAAATCTAACATAAAGGACAGAACTATCTGTAACAACTTGGTCAAAGAACCAACATGGTGAACCCACTCTTTCCATGTACAGTCATCTTGTAGCAATTGCAGACTTTTGTAGAAAGCAGGACTATCCAACATCACAAATTTCACAGGTTCCCGTCTAATACGTGACTTAAAACTCCTATGCTCATGGAAGGCACAGAGCTGTCCAGAAGGAGAAATAGGGCAGCAAACGTCCTATGGAGTCTGATGGGATATCTATTGACAATGGGTTGATTTGGTACGTTATCTCACCATAGCTATTCAACTATGGTTACCCAATCACATGTGTGACATGACTTTTAAACTTAAAGTATCCCTGTGCTTATACTAGTTACATGAATAATAACTTGCTTTGGTCATTAAAAGTCAGGAAATTAGTATTCTGAGTTGGGATGGGACAGAATACTATCTATCTGGAACAAATATGTTTGTTTTCAATCAAATAGTTTTCGTATGTCAGCTGTATAATTCCCTTGTGGTGTTGAAGGCCAGATCCGTGATCTCTTAAAAACTATGAAGAGTCTACCACACAAGGGAAACAGGACTGATGTTAGGGAACCCCTGGCCACCAGGGGAAAGCAGGTATCTTTCCAGTTCTACTACCTTTTCTAGGTTCCTAGAATACATCTTTTGGCTCATCTCCTGAACTCTCTGACTCTTTCAGCAGCAGCCTCTCACTATCCCATTTCTTTCCTTCCTTTTTTTTTTTTTTTTTTTTTTGTGTGTGGTACGCGGGCCTCTCACTGTTGTGGCCTCTCCCGTTGCGGAGCACAGGCTCCGGACACGCAGGCTCAGCGGCCATGGCTCACGGGCCTAGCTGCTCCGCGGCATGTGGGATCTTCCCGGACTGGGGCACGAACCCATGTCCCCTGCATCGGCAGGCAGACTCTCAACCACTGCACCACCAGGGAAGCCCTCACTATCCCATTTCTGACCACAGGTCTTCACTGCTGACCTTCACTGGAGGGTGCCCCTATCTCACCCTTTCCACATCCATCCTACTTCAGCAGCTGCTGCTTGGCTGTCTTCTTCCCTCATGTGCACAACACCCATAAGTCCCCATGACCACAGCTGTGCTCTAGTCTAGCTGATCAATAAATGTTATACCAATAAATTATAATACCTATGTTGTCCCCAAACTAATATTGACCATTTTGCTTCATGCCCTTTATGAATCCCAAGAGGTCCCTGAAATTATACAAATCAAGTATTAAACTCTTATGCCTAGAAGGTCCAGTATGTAACATAAATGACTGAAGGAAATGGATAGGGAGACACTAGGACATGGTGGGGACTGAGGCAAACTAGAGAGAACATGCCCCAACTCAAGAAGGAACAGCTGTCTTCTTCAACCAATTGTTGCCATGTGGGAAAAAATAAGGGCCCAGTCATTCCAAATCCTTTGACTTTTTCAGAAATCTCCCAATTTTTTTATGCTGGCAACTAATTTAATATATATACTGTATGAACTAACACTATGAGGAACAAAAGAAACACATCTGTAACCCCAGTTTGTGATGTATGACATGTTGGTTAAGAATAGAAGTGTCAACAACGAAAGATCATAAAGAGAAATTAAGGAAACAATCCCATTTACCATCACATCAAAAAGAATAAAATACCTAGGAATAAACCTACCTAAGGAGGCAAAACACCTATACTCAGAAAACTATAAGATACTGATGAAAGAAATAAAAGATGACACAAACTGATGGAGAGATACACCATGTTCTTGGATTAGAAGAATCAATATGGTGAAAATGACTGTACTACTCAAAGCAATCTACAGATTCAATGCAATCCCTATAAAATTACCAATGGCATTTTTCACAGAATTAGAACAAAAAAAGTTACAATTTGTATGAAAACATAAAAGACCCTGAATATCAAGCAATCTTAAGAAAGAAAAACAGATCTGGAGGAATCAGGCTGCCTGACTTCAGACTATATTACAAAGCTACAGTAATCAAAACAGTATGGTACTGGCACAAAAACAGAAATATAGATCAGTGAAACAGGATAGAAAGCCCAGAGAAAAACCCACACACCTATGGTCACCTAATCTATGACAAAGGAGGCAAGAATATACAATGGAGAAAAGACACCCTCTTCAATAAGTGGTGTTGGGAAAACTGGACAGCTACATGTAAAAGAATGAAATTAGAACATGCCTTAACACCTTACACAAAAATAAACTCAAAATGGATTAAAGACCCAAATGTAAGGCTGGATACTATAAAACTCTTAGAGGAAACCACAGGCAGAACACTCTTTGACATAACTCGCATCAAGATCTTTTTTCATGTACCTCCTAGAGTAATGAAAATAAAAACAAAAATTAAAAAATGGGACCTAATAAACTTAAAAGCTTTTGCACAGCAAACAAAACCATAAACAAACCAAAGGACAACCTTCAGAATGGGAGAAAATATTTGCAAATGAAGCAACTGAAAAGGGATTAATCTCCAAAATATACAATGCAGATTAATCTCATGCAGCTTAATATTAAAGAAACAACCCAATGAAAAAATGGGCAGAAGATCTAAATAGACATTTCTCCAAAGAAAACATACAGATGGCTAAAAAGCACATGAAAAGATTCTCAATGTCACGAATTATTAGAGAAATGCAAATCAAAACTACAATGCAAGTCAAAACTCACCTCACACCGGTCAGAAAGACCATCATCAAAATATCTACAAACAATAAATGCTGGAGAGGGCATGGAAAAAAAGGGAACCCTCCTACACTGTTGGTGGGAATGTAAACTGGTACAGCCACTATGGAGAACAGTATGGAGGTTTCTTAAAAAACTGAAAATAGAGCTACCGTATGATCTAGCAATCCCACTCCTGGGCATATATCTGAAGAAAACCATCATTCAAAAAGATACATGCACCCCAATGTTCATTGCAGCACTATTTACAATAGCCAGGACATGGAAGCAACCTAAATATCCATAAGTAGAGGAATGGATAAAGAAGATTTGGTACATATATACAATGGAATATTACTCAGCCATAAAAAAGAACCAAACAATGCCATCTGCGGCAACATGGATGGACATAGAGGTTGTCATACTGAGTGAAGTAAGCCAGACAGAGAAAGACAAATATCATATGATATCAATTATATGTGGAATCTAAAAAAGGGTACAAATGAACTCACCTACAAAACAGAAATAGAGTTACAGATATAGAAAACAATCTTATGGTTACGAGGGGCCAAGGTGGGGTGGAGAGGGATAAACTGGAGGATTGGGATTGACATTTACACACTACTATATATGAGATGGATGACTGATAAGGAACTACTTGTAGTGCACAGAGCTTACTCTGTACTCTGTAGTGGGCTCTATGGGAAGGGAATCTAGAAAGGAGTGGATGTATGCGTGTATGTAGCTGATTCACTTTGCTCTACACCTGAAACTAACACAACACTGTAAATCAACTGTACTCCAATAAAAATTTAAAAAATAAAAATAAATAAAAATTTTAAAAAAGAATAGAAGTATTAACAGGACAATGATATGTGAATCTGTGATGAGCAGCAGCAGGCAGATAATGACCATGGGTCACATCACGGCTCTCTAGCTTCCATAATATTATGTTGAGTGGTACAGAGAAATGAATCCTAGATGGAAGCTACACAATATTATTTGCTTCTCTCTTGCTGATTACATAGAAAAGGAAAGAGAAGAAGAATCAGTAATATATTTTAGGGGCACCTCAGTCAGGCTATATAACCATGATCTGAATTCTGGTTTCAAAGTAACAGGCAGCCCTAGAGAAACTAAATTCATATCTCTGGACCCAGGGAGGTTCCATGGGTTTCAAAACCCTTTGGGAGGGGGTGGAGTCAAGATGGTGGCAGGGGAGGACATAGAGTTTGCATCTCCCCACAACTAGGGTGCCTGCCAGATGCTGGTGGAGACCTTGACACCCAAGGACATGGGAGGAACCCCCAAGTGACCAGGTAAGATGATGGGGGAGTGAACAGGGAGGAGAAGTGGAGGCCAGACAGGACTGGCACACCTGAGGGGTGGCTGGGAGGGGGGAGGGGTTCCTGGGGACCCTGGGGGTTCAGAGGATCAGGGGGAGTGCACCTAGCATCTCCCCTGCCCACTCGGACCCCAGGAAGTCTGCAGGGCTCCTGGGCTGGGTCCTCCACCCTCTGAGACCCCTTCCAGGCCGTGTTGGTCCTAGGGGCATAGGAGGGATGGACGAGGGGGTAGATGAAGAGAGGCAGATGGTGGTGGGGGCCCCTCCAGGACCAGAGGATCAGGGGAGTTGCGGTGGGCCTTTCCCCAACCCACTTGGCACTGGGAAGCCTGCTGGACTCCAAGGTTGTGTCCCCCACCCTCCAAGACCCACTTTGGGCCATGTGGGTCCTACGGGCATAGGAGGGAGGCAGGGAGAGAAGAGGATAGGCAGGTGGGAGGGGCCCTCCAGGACCGGAGGATCAGGGGAAGCACTGCGGGCATTTCCCCCTGCCCACTTGGGCCCCCGGGAAGCCTGCTGGGCTCCTGGGCCTGGTCCTCTGCCCACTGAGGCCCCCTCTGGCTGTGGGGGTCCTAAGGGCATAGGAGAGAGGGAGGGGGCAGAAGAAGAAGAGAGGCCAAAGGGTAGGGGCCCTACAGGATAGGAGGATTGGGGGGAATGCACCTAGCATTTCCCCTGCCCACTCAGGCCCAGTGAGCCTGCTGGGGTCCTGGACCTGGTCCTCTGCCCTGCAAGGCTAGAGGCAGGCCTGGGCCCCTCTTGCTGCATTGGACCTAAGCCCTATCCCCCACCCCCCCAGGGCCTTTTCCTGTGCTGTGGGTCCTAAGCATAGGCCCTGCCCACCACCTAAACCCCACACCCCCACAGCCAAGACATTTTCTGGCATTTTTTTTCTCGCTTTTTTTCTTTTTTTGTTTCTTTTCTCCTCTTTTTAACTACTGTGGTTCTGTTTTAACTTCTGGTTCTTGTTTCATCTATATTTTTATTTTTTTATTCTTTCTAATGTATCTGTTAGTTTTCTAATCTAATTTTATTTTTTACTCTTCGTTATTGTTTTGCTCCTTTTTATCTGTTTTTTTTTTTTGCCACCCCATGCAGCTTGCGGGATGTTGGCTCACAAGCTGGGGTCAGGTGAGAGTTCCTGCAGTGGAAGCTCTGAGTCTGAACCACTGGACTAACAAAGAACCCCAGACCCCAGGGAATATTCATCATTCCTCATCTTGACACCAAGACCCAGCTCTACCCAACAGCCTAAAAACTCCAGTCCTGGAAGCCTCAGGCCAAAAAACCAGTAAAACAGGAACACAATCCCACCCAACAACAACAAAAAATGAGATGCCAAAAAAATATGTCACAGATGAAGGAACAAGGTAAAATCCTACAAGACCAAATAAATGAAGAGGAAATAGGCAATCTACCTGAAAAAGAATTCAGAGTAATGATTGTAAAGATGATCCATAATCTTGGAAATAGAATGGAGGCAGGATTGAGAAAAATACAAGAAATGTTTAACAAAGATCTAGAAGAACTAAAGAACAAACAAACAGAGATGAACATCACAATAACTGAAATGAAAAATATACTAGAACAAATCAATAAAAGAATAACTGAGGCAGAAGAACGAATAAGTGAGCTGGAAGACAGAATGGTGGAAATAACTGCCAAGGAGCAGAATAAAGAAAAAAGAATGAAAAGAATTGAAGACAATCTCAGAGACCACTGGGAAAACACTAAACACATGAACATTTGAATTATAGGGGTCCCAGAAAAAGAAGAGAAAAAGAAAGGGTCTGAGAAAATATTTGAAAAGATTATAGTGGAAAACTTCCCTAACATGGGATAGGAAATAGTCACCCAAACCCAGGAAGCACAGAGAGTCCCATACAGGATAAACCCTAGGAGAAACACACCACGACACATATTAATCAAACTAACAAAAATTAAATTCAAAGAAAAAATATTAAAAGCAGCAAGGGAAAAACAAAAAATAACATAAAAAGGAATCTCCATAAGGTTATCAGCTGGTTTTTCAGCAGAAACTCTGCAGACCAGAAGGGAGTGGCAATATTCTTAAAGTGATGAAAGAGAAAAACCTACAACTAAGATTACTCCACCCAGCAAGATCTCATTCAGATTTGACAGAGAAATCAAAAGCTTCTCAGACAAGCAAAAGCTAAGAGAATTCAGTACCACAAAACCAGCTTTACAACAAATGGTAAAGAAACTTCTCTAGGCGGGAAACACAAGAGAAGAAAAAGATCCACAAAAACAAACCCAAAACGATTAAGAAAATGGTAATAGAAACATACAAATAGATAATAACCTTGAATGTAAATGGATTAAATGCCCCAACCGAAAGACACAGACTACTGAGCCCACATGTCACTACTACTGAAGCCCACGCACCTAGAGCCTGTGCTCCGCAACAAAGAGAAGCCACTGCAATGAGAAGCCCACACTCCACAACAAAGAGTAGCCCCCAGTTGCTGCAAATATAGAAAGTCCACATGCAGCAACAAAGACCCAATGCAGCCATAAATAAATAGATTTATTTATTTAAAAAAATTGAAACTGTAATTAAAAATCTTCCAACAGGGCTTCCCTGGTGGTGCAGTGGTTGAGAATCTGCCTGCTAATGCAGGGGACATGGGTTTGAGCCCTGGTCTGGGAAGTTCCCACATGCCGCGGAGCAACTAGGCCCGTGAGCCACAACTACTGAGCCTGCATGTCTAGAGCCTGTGCTCTGCAAAAAGAGAGACCACGATACTGAGAGGCCTGCGCACTGCAATGAAGAGTGGCCCCCGCTTGTCACAACTAGAGAAAGCCCTCGCACAGAAATGAAGACCAAACACAGCCAAAAATAAATAAATAAAAAAAAAATTTAAAAATCTTCCAACAAACAAAAGTCCAGGAACACATGGCTTCACAGGTGAATTCTGTCAAACATTTAGAGAAGAGCTAACACTGATCCTTCGCAATCTCTTCCAAAAAATTGCATAGGAAGGAACACTCCCAAATTCGTTCTACAAAGCTGTCATCACCCGATATGAAAACCAGACATAGATATCACAGAAAAAGAAAATTACAGACCAATATCACTGATGAACATAGATACAACATTCCTGAACAAAATACTAGCAAACATAATCCAACAACATATTAAAAGGATCATACAACATGATCAAGTAGGATTTATCCCAGGGATGCAAGAATTCTTCAGTGTACACAAATCAATCAATGTGATACACCATCTTAACAAATTGAAGAATAAAAACCATATGATCATCTCAATAGATGCAGAAAAGCTTTTGAAAGAATTCAACGCCCATTTATGATAAAAACTCTCCAGAAAATGGGCATAGAGGGAAACTACCTCAACGTAATAAAGGCCGTACATGACAAACCCACAGCAAAGATCATACTCAATGGTGAAAAACTGAAAGCAGTTCCACTAAGATCAGGAACAAGACAAGGATGTCCAGTCTCGCCACTCTTATTCAACATAGTTTTGGAAGTCCTAGCCACAGCAATCAGAGAAGAAAAAGAAATAAAAGGAATCCAAATCAGAAAAGAAGAAGTAAAGCTGTCACTGTTTGCAGATGACATGATCCTAAACATAGATAATCCTAAAGATTCCACCAGAAAACTACCAGAGCTAATCAATGAATTTGGTAAGGTTGAAGGATACAAAATTAATGCACAGAAATCTCTGGCATTCTTATACACTAGGAACAAAAAATCAAAAGGAGAAATTAAGGAAACAATCCCATTTACCATCACAACAAAAAGAATAAAATACCTAGGAATAAACCTACCTAAGGAGGCAAAAGACTTGTACTTGGAAAACTATAAAAAACTGATGAAAGAAATTAAAGGTGATACCAACAGATGGAGAGATATACCATGTTCTTGGATGGGAAGAATCAAAGTTGTGAAAATGACTCTAGTACCCAAAGCAATCTACAGATTCAGTGCAATCCTTCTCAAACTACCAATGGCATTTTCCACAGAATTAGAACAAAAATTTTTAGAATTTGTATGGAAACATGAAAGACCCCTAATAGCCAAAGCAATCTTGAGAAAGAAAAACAGAGCTGGAGGAACAGCCTCCCACACTTCAAACTATACTACAAAGCTACAGTAATCAAGATAGTATGGTATTGGGCTTCCCTGGTGGCACAGTGGTTGAGAGTCTGCCTGCCGATGCAGGGGACACGGGTTCGTGCCCCGGTACGGGAAATCCCACATGCCGCGGAGCGGCTAGGCCCGTGAGCCATGGCCGCTGAGCCTGCGCGTCTGGAGCCTGTGCTCCACAACGGGAGAGGCCACAACAGTGAGAGGCCCGTGTACCAAAAAAAAAAAAAAAAAAAAAAAAGATAGTATGGTATTGGCACAAAAACAGAAATATAGATCAATGGTACAGGATAGAAAGCCCAGAGGTAAACCCACACACATGGTCACCAAATTTACAACAAAGGAGGCAAGAATATACAATGGAGAAAAGACAGACCCTTCAATAAGTGGTGCTAGGAAAACTGTACAGCTACATGTAAAAGAATGAAATTAGAACACTACCTACACAAAAATGAACTCCAAATGGATTAAAGACCCTAATGTAAGGCCAGACACCATAAAGCTCTTAGAGGAAAACATAGGAAAAAACAGTCTTTGACATAAACCACAGCAAGATCTTTTTTGACCCACCTCCTAGGGTAATGAAAATAAAAACAAAAATAAACAAATGGGACCTAACTAAACCTCAAAGCTTTGCACAGCAAAGGAAACCATAAATAAGATGAGCAGACAACTCTCAGAATGGGAGAAAATATTTGCAAATGAAACAACGAACAAAGGATTAATCTCCAAAATATACAAACAGCTCATGGAGCTCAATATCAAAAAAATAAACAACTCAATTAAAAGATGGGCAGAAGACCTAAATAGACATTTCACTAAAGAAGACAAAAGATGGCCAAGAGGTACATGAAAAGTTGCTCAACATCACTAATCATTAGAGAAATGCAAATCAAGACTACAATGAGGTATCACCTCACACTGGTTAGAAGGGCCATCATCAAAAAATCTACAAACAATAAATGCTGGAGAGGGTGTGGAGAAAAGGGAATCCTTTTGCACTGTTGTGTGTGAATGTAAATTGATACAGCCACTATGCAGAACAGTATGGAGTTTCCATAAAAAACTAAAAAATAGAACTACCATACGACACAGCAATCCCACTACTGGGCATATACCCTGAGAAAACCATAATTCAAAGGGACACATGTACCTCAGTGTTCATTGCAGCACTATTAACAATAGCCAGAACACGGAAACAACCTAAATGCCCAACAATAGCTTAACGTATAAAGAAGATGTGGTACATATACACAATGGAATATTATTCATCCATTAAAAGCAATGAAATTGGGTCATTTGTAGAGATGTGGATGGACGTAGAGTCTGTCATACAGAGTGCAGTAAGCCAGAAAGAGAAAAACAAATATTGTATATTAACGCCTATATGTGGAATCTAGAAAAATCTAGAAAAATGGTACAGATGAACCTATTTGTAGGACAGGAATAGAGATGTAGATGTTGAGAACGGACATGTTGCACAGGGGGAAGGGGAGGGTGGGACGAATTGGGAGATTAGGTTTGACGTAAATGCACTACCATGAGTAAAATAGATAGCTAGTGGGAACCTGCTGTCTAGCACAGGAGCTCAGCTCGGTGCTTTGTTATGACCTAGATGGTGGGGGAGGGAGGTCCAACAGGGAGGGGATATATGTATACATACAGCTGATTCACTTCAGTGTACAGCAAAAACTAACACAACATTGTAAAGCAATTTACTCCAATAAAAAAAAATAAATTAAATAAATGAAAATAAAAAACCCTTTGAGGGAGGGAGGTTTCAAAGTGAAGGCACTATGAACTTGAGCCTAGCCTTTGATTTTCTAGCAGTTAAGGTACTCAAAGAGTGAGACATACAGGAAGAATTGTGACAGGAAGAATTATGCTTTACCTTTTTTTTTTTTTTTGCGGTACGTGGGGCTCATACTGTTGTTGCCCCTCCCGTTGCGGAGCACAGGCTCCGGACGTGCAGGCTCAGCGGCCACGGCTCACGGGCCCAGCCATTCCGCGGCATGTGGGATCCTCCCGGCCCGGGGCACGAACCCGTGTCCCCTGCATCGGCAGGCAGACTCTCATCCACTGCGCCACCAGGGAAGCCCCTGTGCTTTACTCCTTATGTGGACCAGTGATCACGTGCCTTTCCTATCAGCTTTGCACCCACCAAAACCTTTCCTTATGACCTTAATTCGGCATCTCCCAAGCGGTGTGCTTAGACTCAGGTTATATGAATCAGCTCGCTAAAACACTAATTCTCTAAGCCCCAGGCTGTCAGGTGGGCATGTGGTAGCTGGAGCCCCTGAGCTTGTCACCTCTAGCCACAAGCAGCCAAATCTATTTATCCTAATGCAGTATAAAAATATTATTTTTGATATGTCACAATGAAGAAAAGATTAGAAAGCACAGCAAACACATCTGTCTGCAGGGTTCTTTATGGATGGGTTTGCCTTGGAGGTGGCCTGGGTTTGTCATGGACATGCTGCTCAGGTCTCCCTTCCCTGGACAGAAGCACTTGTTTCCCTAGCTGCTGGGGGTGATGGCAGCTGACAGCTCTCAGCAGAGTCCCTCAATGGGGCTCTCGCTCTCTGCTGAATAGAACCACCTGACTCAGGGTCACTGCCCTCCCCCAGGACAGCCTGCAGGGGATGACTGTTCAATGATGGAGAATGGGAGTGAAGTCCTGGCTTCCTCTCCCCAATTCTTGTCAAGTCTGAAGGGCCACTCCAGCCCCAGAGCTTCTCTAGGTTCAACTGAGGCCTCTGTTTCAATGCACCACAGTTTAATTTCCCTTTCTGCCCTATCCTGCTGTCTTTTCTTCCTACAGATGCTGATCCCGGGAGCACACACAACAAGCCTCATGCATACGAATCTCCATCTCAGAGTCAGCCTCCCAGAGCCAGAACTGACCTGAGACCACCTCTGATTCAATCTCTTTTTCACGTAAAACTCAACCGCTCTGGAAACACGTAGAAACATAACTCAGCATAACCCTGCCAGCTCAGATGAGTCTCATTTCAACGTCCATTTCCCACATAGGTTATTATGGTCTTAATTCCTTCTGAGTTCTTTTTCTTATGCAGCTCATGAGGTCTGTCTGTTTTCACTCTACTGGACTTCTTCAGTGGGGTTAAGAAAACAAGTTTTACACAGTGGGGAAGAGAAATAAATTCACAAGAAGTAAACCTTCCCATTCTAACACCCTCCCTTCATCTCAGGCCAACCACAAGCATCAAATGTTGCTGTCCAGGGGGAGATGGAGGATTGGACTGTCCATGCTATTATCCTTACTAAGATAATAATTACAATAATAATAATAACCATTACTACCATCATCATACACTTGTGATGTCATAAGCTCCCCAGTAAAAGTTTTTCTTACTATATTATCTTTAACTCTTCCAACAAACCCAATGAGGACAGTATTATTAACCATTTCTATAGACCACAAAAGTGAGGAGAGTCAAGTTGCCTGAGGCCACACCGTTCTGGAGCTGGGACTAAATGCTGGATCTTTTTCCCTTCAAAGCTTATTCATGGTACTCTGCACCAAATCTCCATATCCTCTCTTCTTCCCACCTCCCCAGTTCATAGTTCACTTTGGAGGGAAAGTGAATCCCATGAGGGCAGGAATTTTTGTTCTCCATTGTGTCTCAGTGCCTACAGCAGTGGCTGGCATGTGGCAGATGTCCAATTAGTTGTGTGTTTGCTTGTTTGGATGAATGAATGAGATCCAGTGGCACAATCCTACCAGAGTGGACTCAAGCATTATAGAGTGCTGAAGAATACATCTGAACTTATGTTTCTGAGCAAGCAGCTGCTGCTGGCCCATACAGTGTGTCCAAATTTGAAAAGGAACCCCTTTTAAAAACCCGTTATATACACCTATCAGAAAATTGTCCTCCTATATGGATTTCTTAGAACAAGATACTTTACTGCCATCTGCCCCAAAATAATTACTGCACAGATCTACCCTATCTATGATGTGGACAATGTCCTCTGTAATGTGGTATTTTGTGCACCAGACAACGTGCACAGCCACGTGTGGTCCCTCTACCTGGACTGGCCAGGCATAGTTTATGCTTTTGTCTAACTAGATACTGGGGTTATATCTGTATTATTTTCTGACAGGTGGACTCTAACCCAGATTTGTTTTTAATTCCTCACTCAGCTACCTTTTGTCAACTTTGAGATAATGACCAAAAGTCTCAGAAAGTTTGTTGGATGATAGTCTTGGTATTACCCAGGCTCTCTACTCTGTAAGGTTCATGCTTTCAGAGAGCTCTCTTACCACTCTTTGATGGAGAGCTATTTTCAAGAGCTATACAATTTCCTGACATTCTTTTTTGCTTGTTGAAGACAGATACTCTTGAGACAGTACGACATCTTAAGTACTTTAAAAACTCTGAATGTCATTGCCTCCCTTCTGAATCAGGCTTTCTTTCTCATCAGTAATCTTTCTCTCTGACTTCCTTTTACAGCCTTTTTTACTCCCTTTGTCCCAGACAGATGAAGCAACTGGTCTGGAAAAGGTCAAATTCAGCATGCCAAAAAATGAAAAGAAAGGCAGATTGAAAGATAAGATTAACCAATCTATCTCTGAGGTTCTTGAGAGAGACACTAAAAATGTGAAATCATGAACAGTCTTTGATCAGGGATGCCCAGATGCCAATATATAAACCAAATGAGTATTTTATTTTATATACAATTCTTTACACAGACCCAGGAAAGAAAACAAAACAAAAGGAATAACAGGCCATCCTACTGTTATAAAATATAATAAAGCAAAGGCAAATTTGAGAGGAACCAACAATCTAGTTGGCTTAATTCCCAAGATACTGAAGTCAACATGATTTGGGTGTATAAGTAGGTCACAGTAAACAAATAACAACTCTACTTTGATGATCAGTTCAGCCCACTCACTATGGCAACTAAACTAGATCTTAACATCCCAGGCAGACCTAAGTTGTTGCCACATTTGGGAGCCCATTGCATTTTGTTTCTTCTTCTGTTGGAGTATTTATAATATGTTGTATGGAATTTTCAGCTCACTTATCAATCTCTTCCCCATTGGGTTGGGATTACTTGAGGCAGGAACAACATCTTATGTGCCCCGTGATGAGTATAATGCCTGGCACCTCACTGGTGTCCACAATGTTTTATGGGAGTCAGCTGGACGGTGCTATGGACTGAATGTGTGCCCCCAAAATCCACATTTTGAAGCCTTAGTCCCCAGTGTATTTGGAATTGGGGCCTTTGGGAGGTAATTAGGTTTAGATGAAGTCATGAAAATGAAGCCCCCGTGATGAGACTGACTCTCATAAGAGAATAAAGAGATTACAGCTCTCTTTCTGTAACATGTGAGGGTACAGCAGGAAGGCGGCCAACTGCAAACCAGGAAAAGGACCCTCACCCATTCATGCTGGAACCCTGATATTGGACTTCCAGCCTCCAGAACTGTGAGAAATACATATTTGTTGTTTAAATCACCCTGTCTGTGGTATTTTTGCTATAGCAGTCTAAGTTAAAACAGATGTTTTTCCATTGGTGCAAAGGAATTAGACACCATTTTTATTTTGAAATCTTCCTTCTGGATAGTAAAGGAAGAAGTGTCATTAGCAGCATTCGGAAGGCTCAAAGGACAATGTCCACAGCAGAGAGCTTTTCCCCTCAGTATGTTATTAATACATTGATTTTCTGTCATTTCTCCTGATTTGCTGAAATTCACCCATTTCTCAGAAACCTTTGTGTATTGTACTATTGTGTACAATGACTCAAGCAATGAAATGCAGGTGCCTAGAGGAAGTCTGTGACCCTGATGATACTGGGCATGAAGTGAAGAATTTCCCTACCTACTACACCAGGAAGATGTTTAATGATGATACACAGCAGGTGTCATGTGCTACACAAATGGGGCTCTCAGTAAGAGACTCTGCCCACCAAAGGACTTCTACAATCTTTCCCTGTCATTCTGCCACATTCAAGGATAATCCAACAGAGGGATTACAGCCCCCACTGCAGAGAATACTTATTCTTCAAAAAAGAATACAGTTTCCAGAACATCCCAGTACAGAACATTGTGGCCCAAAGAGTAGCAAACATCACAGCTAACATTTAAGAGCACTTACTATCAGTATATGCCTAGCATTTGGCTAGGGATTTAACAAGCATTCATCCTTGGAGCCACCCAGGGAAGGAGGTGCTCTTATAATCTCCATTTTATAGATAAGGAAACTGAGGTTTATTAAGCAGGTTAGCAATTTACCTAAAGTCTCATGGAAAGTAAGAAGCAAAGCCAGTCTTGAACCCCAATCTGTCTGCTGGAACTCTATACTTTGAGCAAGTGCATCAGCAGAAATTAAGTGTGGTAAACAATACCAAAGCTTACCAATGTATATGGGTTCTTCTCTCCTTCTGAAAACATGGTTGGATTACATGACCCTACCCATTTAAGTTACTTTAGCCAATGAAATGACATAGTATACTTCATAGCAGAAGCATTTAAGATCCAGAGTGCAATTCTCCACTTCTCCTGCCATAGCAAAGCCTGAACCCCCATGTTGAGACGGAAGCATCATCCAATGCCCACTTCAGATATGGGACCAAGGATGATAATAGAGAAGGAAGGACCTCCTAGAGGGCCAAGTAAAGGAGATTGATGGACTTGGAGAGTTTCCTAGGGATCAGAATAGAGCCCAGTCTAGGAATATTCTCTACTTCCAAGGTAGGGAACCATCACATGTCAGTAAGTTTTTAGAATTGTTGTGTTTCCCATCCTTCCTCTTATAGAATATGAACATTTATTGAAGTTATCCTGTCCCCATTATAGGGAGAGAAAGGGGGAGGGACAGATGATTTGTTTTTTTAGTTCACAGTGTTTCATGGGGATTTGGGATTCTCTCTTTTGCAGGATGCTATGGTCTGAATGCATGTGTCCCCCAAAGTTTATATGCTGAAATCCTAACCCCCTGAGGTGATGATATTAGGAGGTGGGACCTTTGGAGATGATTAGTTGATGAGGGCAGAGCCCTCATGAATGGGATTAGTGCCCTTATAATAGAGGTTCAAGAAAGCTCCCTTTCTTACCATGTGAGGACACAGCAAAAATATGCCATATATGAACAAGGAAATGGGCTCTCACCAGACACCAAATGTGCTGGCATCTTGATCTTGGATTTTGCAAACTTCAGAACTATGAGAAATAAATATCTGTTGTCTTATATTCTACTCAGACTCTGGTATTTTATTATAGTGGTCCAAATGGACTAAGACACAGGGGGTAGGGCCATATTCTGTGTGTAGGGAAAAAAAAAATTAACCTAACATTTGGTTACCAGATTATGGTAGGCATTACAGATTACTTCCCAATATTTCTCTTCTCCTCTTCTTCTCGGAATACTAGCAGATTGTACTTCCCTGTCTCCTGAAGTCAAGGCATAGCCAATGGCTTGCATTGGCCAATGGAATATGAGCAAAATGATGTGTCACTTCTGGGCAGATGCATTTAAGATCCAGTGCAGGATCATCCATGCTTATTTCCCCAGTCATAGCAAACCCTGAAAACTTGTGTTGAGATAGCAATGTTGTAAGATGATAAAGTTTCCATCAGCCTGGGCCCCTGAATGACCATTGTTGAACACTGTCCCCTGCCAACACAAGTTAGATGTGTAGTATTAGAAAAAATAAACCTTTGTCATCTTAAACAGAGAGAGTTTGACGGTTGTTTGTTACAACAGCATAACCCAGCCTATCCTGATCATACCCTAAAACTCAGCATTATGACGACCATTAGAAGCTCAGGCTGTAAAGGTTAGAAGGGCAGTGGGAGATACCTAAAAGAGAAGCCAAAATGAACCCGAGCTCTTCATTAGCCAAACTGATCAGCACCTGCTCCTTAGTGAAGAAAAGATGAAACAGACCCAATAGAGTTTATTATAAATGCACATATATAATAAAAGATAGATGGCTTATGGAGTCATTCATTTGTCAAAAAAATACTTTATTCATCTTCAAAAAAAACTGAGTTAAAGATCCCTTTAGGGATCCCCAGAAAGGACAACCAGGTGAGGAACACCTGGAATAGCAGTATTTCTCATAATGTGGTTCGTGAACATGTTACATCAGAATCACTAGAGTCCTTATTAAAAACCCAAATTCCCTAGGCCCTACCATTGAAACTCATTGCTTTAGCAAAATTCTGTCTTAAGGAGCCTTATTTCTGTCTGGGTGTGCTACATTCTATGCTTTGACTTCTCCTAGAGTTACATAACTCCCACTGCAGTAAGCCCACAATCCCCTTAAGTCAATAAATGTTTAAGACCATTAACAATTCCTTAGGAGTTGATGCCCAAGCTAATACTAAAAAGTGAATTAGAACCATCTGGCCTTTAAGCAGGCATCCTTGGCGGACCTGGAACAAGGAAGAACACATAATTACCAATGAAATCAGTATTTGGAATATCCTTTGCTGTTAATGTCAAGAACATGAAACACCTACCATGTTCTTAATTTTAACCATTATTCCAAGTGTTAGGTATACAATGATGATGGTTCCATGTCCCAAGGAATTCCTTGAGGAAGGAACAATATAGTTGATTCTCATTATTCACCATTGTTAATGTTCTATTAAATCACCACAAGTGCTGAATTAGCAAATACTGAAACACTGCTCCTAGGAAATATAGGGTTAGGTTCCTGCAAGCCTCCAGTCATAACATTTTTCTCAGCCCATAAATACATAACCTTGTTTTTTGTGTGTTTCTGTTTAAAAACAATTTACTTAATATATATTGCTGATTAATTAACATCGAACTCATGGCCCACAGGGCTGTGACTCATACCTGAATAAAGCTCATATAACACGTGTATTTTCTCTGTAAGGCACATCACAGCCTTCTTGCACTTAGGAACACTATACAACACTTCAGCACTATGTTTGGGGGTGGGCATTTTAAACAGCAAAATCACTAACAAAAAGCACAAAAAATGTGAAAACCGTAGCCTGAAACAGGCCACAAAAGGATAATTGTTAAAAAAAAAAAAAAAAGGATAATTGTTCAATCTGTGAGAGCTAAAACAAGAAGGCTGCCCCTTTAACCTCAGCAGGGAACATGCATGATGGGTGGCTCAAATCTTTTGCTTCTGTGGGTATACCCACAAGTGACCATGAAAGTGCCACAAGTGTTGCCTGGGGGATCACAGATACATTTTAGCGAGTGGAGAAATTCACAAATATGGAATAGTGAATAACAAAGGTCAACTGTGTACACAAGGGTAATATGAAAATACTGTAATGGAAGCATAGACAAGGTCTGATGGAAACACAGAGGAAGGAAACAAGAGTTTTGTAGGAGATGGTAGTGGGAATATAAACTGGTGCAGTCACTATGGAGAAGAGTATGGAGGTTCCTTAAAAAACTAAAAATAGAGCTACCATATGGTCCTTCAATCCCACTCCTGAGCATATATCCAGAGAAAAACATAATTTGAGAAAAGACATGCACCCCAATGTTCATAGCAGCACTATTTACAATAGCCAAACACATGGAAGCAACCTAAGTGTCCATCCACAGATAAATGGATAAAGAAGATGTGGTGCATATATAGAATGGAATATTACTCAGCCATAAGAAAGAAGGAAATAATGCCATTTGCAGCAACATGGATGGACCTAGAGATTGAAGTAAGTCAGACAGAGAAAGACAAATATCATACGATATTGCTTATATGTGGAATCTAAAAATATGATACAAATGAACTTATTTACAAAACAGAAATAGACTCACAGTCATAGAAAACAAACTTATGGTTACCAAAGTGGGGAGGGAGGATAAATTAAGAGTTTAGGATTAAAATATATACATTACTATATATAAAATAGATAACCAACAAGGACTTACTGTATAGCACAGGGAACTATACTCAATATCTTTTTTTTTTAATCTTTCTTTCTTTCTTTATTGTTGTCTGCATTGGGTCTTCGTTGCTGCGCGCGGGCTTTCTCTAGTTGTGGCGAGTGGGGGCTACTCTTTGTTGCGGTGCACAGGCTTCTCATTGCGGTGGCTTCTCTTGTTGTGGAGCACGGGCTCTAGGCACGTGGGCTTCAGTAGTTGTGGCACATGGGTTCAGTAGTTGTGGCTTGATGGCTCTAGAGCGCAGGCTCGGTAGTTGTGGAGCATGGGCTTAGTTGCTCCACGGCATGTAGGATCTTCCCGGACCAGGGCTCAAACCCGTGTCCCCTGCATCGGCAGGTGGACTCTCAACCACTGCACCACCAGGGAAGCCAAGAGTATATATATTTTTATATATGTACAACTGAATCACTTTACTGTATACCTGAAATTAACACAACGTTATAAATCAACTATATTTCAATAAAACTTTAAAAGATAATAAACGATCACATACAAAAGTTTCCAGGTAAGAGTCTGGTGGGCAAGGATGGAGGCAGACAGAAATGCAATCAAAGAGGAAGTAATGCTTAAGCAAAGACTTGTAAAGGGAAAAGGAAACTGACCCATAGGTAAAGAAGAAAGTATTCCAGGAAGAGGGAAATGTGTGTGGGAAGAACGGGAGACTGAACAGACTGGCCGGAGATGATGCTGAAATGCCTTGCATGCCATGCTGAGGAGGTTAGACTTTATCCTCTGTAAACATCAGTGAATGATATCCTGGGTAATTGAACAGACTCTCAGTTTTAACTTCCCTTCTATTTGCCACATTGCTACCTCAAGCCAAGTACCAGGAGAGTGTAAAGGATTATCTTCAGAGTAACGATTGCCCTATCCCTTTTGTAATTCCTCCTACTTAAATTTCATTTCCTAAGCATGGCTTGCCTGAAAGCTGCACATTGTGATTTATTCACTGAGTAATTTCACATTTAGGAGACGATGCTTTGGCAATGTTTTGACTAGATGCGAATCCCAGACATCAAACATGACAGGAATCAATATCAGTCTAATCCCCATATAACTACAACTCAATCAAATAAAACCAGTCAGAGTAGCTATGATGTCTACCACATATCAGTAAAGTGCTTTTGACCAAGCAGGGGAAATACCATGAAGGAGTGAGCCTCTGTGTATTTGGAGAAGGTAAACCAATTCAAAGACTGGACAAATTAACCAGCCTACCAACTGATTACTTGGGGCCCTGTGATGGTTATTATCATTGTTTTAAGTGCCTGGAGTCCTTCTGTTGCTTTACCAGCCTTAGACAGTGCTCGGGCAGGCCTGCCTTTCATTTACTAAATGGAATTGCCACAGTTACCCAGGTGACCAGATGTGGTCACTAGGCGGCAGTTCAGACCACTACCATCCAGCACCTTCTTTATTACTACCATTCCTTAACTGCCCTTCCTTATAATCCCTTAATTGTCCTTCCTTATGCTAGTCACAATTTTTCTCTCATCTATTCTCCACACTCCTTCCAGAGTAACCTTTTTAAAGTGGTAAAGCCAACACATTGCTTTCCAGCTTGGAAATCTTCAAACACTCTCCTTAACATGGGTTCAAGACCCATCTTGCTTAAGTTTCCTTTAACTCTCTCATGACTCTCATACTTACATTCAGTGTTTGAGCTAGTGTTTAAATAGGCCACTATTTAACATTCTTCGTCCAAACCATGATTTGCCCTGCCTCAGGACCTTTGCACATGCTGCTCCCTCAGCCCCGAACATTGTTCCCCAGGCCCCACCACAAATTTCTTCTTATTTATTCAGTCTCACCTTAGACATCCCTCTCCAGAAACCTTTCCCTGACCACCCCATCACTCTCCCTGCCCTAATGGGACTCCCATCATTCCCTGTATTTTCCCTAACAAAGCATGGATCATCCTGTATTATTCCTTCCTATTTACTTGACTATATTACCCCATTAGACCATATGCTTCACCAGAGCAGGGACTGTGTCCTAGTCTCCCCTGTATTACAAAAGCCAACACAGTGCCAACACTGTATTCATAAATTTTTTTTTTTTTTTTTTTTGCGGTATGCGGGCCTCTCACTGTTGTGGCCTCTCCCATTGTGGAGCACAGGTTCCGGACGCGCAGGCTCAGCGGCCATGGCTCACGGGCGCAGCCACTCCGCAGCATGTGGGATCTTCCCGGACCGGGGCACAAACCGTGTCCCCTGCATTGGCAGGCGGACTCTCAACCACTACGCCACCAGGGAAGCCCGTTCATAAATGTTTGTACAATGTTTGAATAAATGAACAATGAGTGACTCAATACTGGACTCTTCCCCCAAGGAGACATGACAGGATTTAGAATCTGAAAAAAAAATGGGTGTGATTCCAGTTCTGCCAGTTACTGGTGTGTGAGCGTGGGCAAGTCACTTATTTTTTCTGAGACCTAAATCTTATCTGCAAAATAAAGAAGACAATAATACCTATTTCATAGAATTGTAGTGATGTTGTTTAAAACATGCATAAATAGGCACTATAAACTGTGATTTGTTAAATACATGCTAGCTGTTACACATATAGAAAATACATATTTTTATTGTTCAGAGGGTTAATGTTTTCAACCACTGATTTCACTTAAAAAGAGAGTTTAATTTGGTGCTGTGGGTGCAATTTTATCCTATAAATGAAAATCACTGCACTGTGAATAGATTAGGATATTAGGACTCTCATGAAATGCAGCAGGAAATTGGAAATGTTCTAAAAAAAAAAGAAAAGGCTAAGTAGAGGGAGACTGTTGCAATTCTAAGCTTCCAGCATTTACTGAGAAAAAAAACAAATGCACTATGCAAAGATTTTTTTAAATTCTCTATCTAGTATAAAAGAAAGGAAATATGGCCCATGATAACTTTATTTGCTGACACCAAAACAGTAACTTATAGACGATCCATTTTCTGTGTGGTCAAGAAAACTGGACACTGCAGATGATCTTGGGACATGTAGATGATGAAAATTCTACTCTTCAGTTCATTCAACCATACAGAACTTTCAGTTTCCTTCTCCATAGACCCTGTACAGAAAGCTTCATTGGCAATAGCTCAGCTTCACTAAATGACCAGGGGAGTTAATGGACAGTCATGCTGATCTTTTCATGCAGTGAAAAGCGTATTTCTCATTGTTGGCTTTCAGACCATTTCTGAATCTACCTCTTTTTCAATTTCTAAATCAGGAATCATTTTTAAAGTTTAGGGAACTGGCTGGTTTATCAGCATATGCCCTACTAATGAATTCCAATACAGAACAACCAAGTTGTTCAAATATCAATAAAACAATGGCCTATTCAAATCAATTCCTGGCCCTAGACCTCAACTGGAAGTGCAAGTCATGTCAGCAGGTAGATTTTTCAGTTGCTGTTTTCACTAAATTGCAAAGATACAGTTTGACAGTCTAGAAAATATTTCTCCAATTATTTCCTCTGAGTTCTGATAATGAGGTAGGCAGGCCCTCAGCTCCCCTGTCTTTTAGTTTATCTCCGTGTACGCACATTGCTTCACCTCTAATTTCCCGGTTTCTCTTAGAGGAGAAACTGTCCATCTTTCTTGGGAGCTTACCCTTTCCTATGAGCTCTATGCTACCTGTCTTGTCTTTCTGTATACTAGACAGGAAAAGAGAGTCAGTAAACTTACTGATTAATTGACCTGAATCCACCCTAATACCTCCCTCTGCATTGCAGCTTCAATAGCTACATTGACTCTATTTGATACCCTGAAACATATCCAAGCTTTCCCTACCTTCAAACAAACAAAAAGTGCCACTCAGCCAATTCATTTCAACAAATACTTACTTAGTACTTAAGTATGTTCAATGAACTATGATGGCACCATGAGGAACACAAGAGAAATGTGATAATCTTTTCCCCAAAGGGCCTTCCGGTCTGGTCCAAGAAATGAGACACATACACAATGCAATGCTGGCTTGAAAAGCCTGGCTCTTCTGCAGACCTCTGTGAGTTGCTCATGCCCTGCAAACCTCAGTTTGCTCATCTGTAAAACAGAAGCAATGACGGTGCAAACCTCAGCGAATTATTGTTGGACTGAATGCATTAATGAATATGAAGCGCTCAACACAGTGTGGCCCAAAGTCAGTGTCAGATAAGTGTTTTTTTAAAAAATATATATTTAATATATATAACACGGTAGAAAAGCTCTTGCCTCTACAATTTCTGAATGACTTGCCAAATTAAATAGATGTTCTATGATCCTTTTATAAAATATACTAAAGGAGGAACCATGAGGCTTACCATGAGGAGCCACTGAAGAGTTTTTAAGCAGGAATCTCACATGATAAAATTTATATTAAAAATAAAAATGAAAGTTAACAAGGTGAGTAGTGAGTATTGTTTTTCAGAAAACATAAATAAAATCTATCTATCTATCTATCTATCTATCATCTATGCTTGTGTAAGCTTGTGTTACTAGGAGATGGGTGGGGAAAAAGACAAACCAGGCTGTTGATAGATTACTCCGCGGGTGTGGGCAAGATTTGTCTTTATGCACATCAGCACAATATTGTTACACTTGATACAATAAAATTACTTTCTAATTTGAAAAATATAAAATGGAAAAACGTGATTTTAAAAAGATCACTCAGTCTACAATGTGGAGGAGACCATCAGGTCATGAGGGTGGGAACTGGAAGGCCGGGTAGGAGATTTTGGTGACAAAGCAAGAGTTGATGGTGGCCTAGACAAGGGTTGAAAGCAATGGAGATGGAGAGAAGTGGACAGGTTTGGGGTACATTTTGGAAGTAGAGCTAATGTATTGAATGGCAGGAGGTGAGGGAATAGTGAAGGCAAGAATGGAATAAAAAATGACTCCAAGGTTTTTGGTTTGAGCACTTGGGCAGGTGATGGTATCATTTCATGAAAGGTAAGACTGGGAGAGTGACCGGTTTGGAGAGGCGTGCTAATAGATAAAAGTGTTACGTTTTATAAACGTTAGGTTTGAAATGCCTTTTGACATCCATGTGGAAATGGATTTCCCTCTGGACTGTGTTATTCAGTATGTGAATTGGGAGCATTATATGAACATTGGCATTACAAAGGAACAGCATGGAAGGCAAGCCATTCTTCCTGCCTACTTTAAGATACTGCTTCCCTACAGACCAAGAGTTGCTCTTGCCCAAAGAAACACAGCACAGAGACAGCTAGTTTTCTATCCCAAGGTCTGTTCTCTCCTTCTCCCTATGAAATAGAACCTTTGATTTTTAACTGGGCACATGGCCAATTTGCAGCTAAATTCACACCAGTGATCTACAAAAACTGTGATGTCTGGCAATTTCAGAAAAACCACATTAAAATATTGCTGGCATGTGCCTTTTGCACCTTCTTCCTGTATCTCTTTCTCTATCCTGCTACCTGAGATAGATATGAGTGCTGGAGCTCCAGCAGCTACGTTAGACTATGAGAATGAGGTCCACACCAAAGGAATGAGAGAGAAGAGAACTGAAAGAAGCTTGAGTCCCTGATGACTCAAAGGAATCAGCATACTAACCTCAGACAATCTTCTTGTTGACTTCTTTTATAAAAGGAAAAATTAAAATTCTATCATGTGTAAGCCACTGTTACTTTGACTATTCTGTCATATACTGTCATCAAATCTAGTTCTGTCTAAGAACAGAAAGAAGGTACTGTTAATTATAGGATTTGATACTCTCAAAGTTCCTTATCTTTCTCTTCATGACCCTCATATAAGCAACCTCTATATTCATAATTGGAGTTTGCTATAATTTCCTTCTTTTACTATTTTTTTCAGGTTTGGGTATTAAAGTTATGCTGGACACAAAATGAATTGGGTTTACAAAATAAATTTGGGCACTTTCTAGTTTTTTTTTTTTTGGTCTGGAATAGTTTAAAAACACTGAAATTATCTGTTCTTTAAAAGTTAGACATGATTCAGCTGAGAAACTTACTGATTCTGCTGTTCTTCTTCAACAGTTGATATTTAGTCATATTTCCAATGTATGCTATAGGTATTGGTCTATTCAAGTTTTCCACTTCTTCCTATGCCAACTTTGATCATTTGTATTTTACTAGGAAAACCTCTCTTTCCTCTGGGTTTTCAAATTTATCACCAAAAAGTTGCACATAGTATTCTCTCTGTTGTACCTCATCTCTTTTTGTATCTTCAGTTAAGCCTCCGTCCTTATTTCTAAACACTTTTTTCTCTTCTTCACCTTTCCTTATATTGAAGTCTCTGTTCCAGTTCCTTTGCTTGCTTTGTGCCCTTTCTCATATATTTTCTTTAGGTGGGGCATAGCCTCAAATGTCTCTCTTTCAGCCTGACCCATGAATTATATATTGGCTCTGTTTGGATCCTTAGGTTTTAGTTCCTTTCTCTAAGTCATTTACTGTTTCAAATACTGCAGAAGTTCAAAGCCAGTTTGACTGCTTTGCCTTTGTAACCACCTTTTTCTTTCTGCCTAGAATCGTGAGGTTTTTCTTTATCCTGCAGTTCAGAAATTTTACCAGGACATGCCTAGATAAGTCTTTTCAGTCTTTCCTGGGACATTGTCAAACTGTAGTCAGGTCTTTCTTCAGCTCTCTCACCCCTCTGTTTCTTTTCCTTTAGTTGGAATTCCTGTAATTCTCAGGTTTTTCATAGATCTTTCCTCCAAGTCTGTTCTCTTTTCCATTATGAGTTCCATCTCTTTGAAAGTTTGCTCTGTGTCTTGATAAATTTTATCTTTCAGACCAGTACACAGCTCTTGATTAGGACAATGCTCTTCTCCCTCCATCTACTGAATGTTTTCATTTATAAATCGTATTTTAATTAAGACTTATTTTAATTAAGTCTGTTTCATGCTCTCTTTTTATATCCTTAAGTGCTCTTTTCGCTGTTTTATTCATGTTATCCTTTATCTTCTCCAGCAACTATATTTCAATAGGAGTTCATTCCAAGAGTCATACTCATCCTCCTCTCTCTACCTGAACCACTAGTGTGCCTTCTTATTTTCCTTTGCCTGCTTATCGAGGCTCAGATACAGCTTCTGGAGTACCTTAAATGGCCAAAGCCTCAAAAATTGAAGAAGACATAGTGTTTACTGTTCTTTGGGACAGGTGCTATGCAGCAGGCAGGCCATCATACCCAATCCATCATCTCTGCACCCAATTTCCTCCCATTCACTCATTCTCTGGAATAGAGAGGATTCAGCCCACCTGTTTGGCTATTCCTCAACCCCTCGGGGTCCAAGGAAACTGTATCCTGATAGCAACTCTCCCCTGGAGCTGACCCAGAGCACAGATATCCCTGAACCAGTTTTCTCCAACAGCTGCTTGCCCACCCTCAGAGCCTTATGTGAAGTCCCAACAGCTTGGCTCTGAAATGGACAGACTAGAGTTGGGAATAGAGAGGAATAATAATATCATATTGAAGCCACCATCTTCGCAGAGTGCCTTCTGTGTATGTGGGTGAGTATGTTTTTTATGTTTTGTGTTTATGTGTGGTAAAATGGGTGAGTGCGTTTTAAATACCATTTATTGCATGCTTACTAAGTATTCTGGGCTGAATAGTGTTCTCCCAAAATTAATGTTCACCTGGAACCTGTGAATATGACCATATTAGGAAATAGGGTCTTTGCATATGTAACTAGTTAAATTAAGATGAGGTCATACTGGATTAAGGTGGGCCTTAAATCCAATTACTTGTGTCTTTAGAGAAGGCCATGTAAAGACATAGAGAGACATACAAGGAGAATAATTTGTAATGACAGAGACAGAAATTGGAGTGATGTGTTTACAAGCCAAGGATCACCAGAGATTGCCAGCAACCACCAGACCCTAAGAGGCAAAAAACTATTCTTCCCTAGAGCCTTCAGAGGGAGCATGGCCCTGATGACACCTTAATTTCTGACTTCTAACCTCCAGACCTGTAAGAAAATTAATTTCTATTGTTTTAAGCCACCCAGTTTGCAGTAATTTGTTACAACAGGCCTAGGAAACTAACATACTACATTTCAGGTGCAGTGTGAAGAACTTTAAATTTATTATTTCATTTAATTCTCACATCAATTCCATGAGGTAAAGCTATTATTATTATTCCCATTGTATAGACTAGGAAACGGAGGCATGAAAACTTAAGGCCTCTTTCCCATGATCAAACCATTAGATGGAGCCTGGACTCAAACCTCAGCAGGTTGGTTCTTAATCACTGCTTTCTCTAATCTCCCAGGGATTTAGGAATTTAAACACCCTTCATATGGTTGTTATTACAGGCAAACACATACCAAATACAGCTTGTTGGTATGATTGTAAGGACTTGGCTTGCTAGCATGAAAGGATCTTCTGTAAGCACCTGTCCAAACCAGAAGGAGGGATGACAGGATGTGTGTAACCAGGAAAGTGATCCAGCAGCCCCTTCATCACTGAGTATGAGACACTGAAGGACAGAGTGAACAGCATCTAACGGTGCTCATGGTCTGACTACTGCCCTTTGTAAGAACCATTCCTTCTGATGTGTGTTTTCATTGGTTCTATTAGACTAAAATGTTTTCTTTTATAATTGAGATGCAGTGGTTACCTGGCAAAGTTAGAGAAAGTAAACTGTGTGGCACGACTCCTGAAATAATGCAGTTTCATAGGGCTACCCAGATGATAACAGTGCACCCTCGCACGTAGGTACCCCTCCTTTCTGTCCCCTCACGTCCTGTGTCTGTTGCTGCGGTTGCAACCTCTTCACAATATTATACTTTTCTGTTTATTTGTCTGTGTCCATTACAGGAAGATAAGTTCCTTGTGGGTCAGGATGATGTTTTACTCATGAATATATCACCAGCCCATGCACAAATGGCTAACAGTAGTATATTATCTTGTACCCTTTCATAGTTGAATCTTTGGAGGATGATTTATTTTTTTCAATTATGTACACCTTGAATGGAAGAGAATTTTGGTTAAGCTGGGCTCATCTGAAGGAAGGGACATGGACTGCCTGAGATGGGAGTGGAAGGCATTCTAAGTGGAGACAGTAGCATTGATACACTACACAGAAACAGGACAAAGAAAGCACGTGTATGAATCAGGTAAGGGTGACAGCACTGTGATTATTGTAGCTGTAATTAGGCCCATATTAGTTAGAAAATGAGAAAAAGGCAAGGCTGCCTTTAATGTCTAAGAAAGCAGAGAGAGCCTGTTTTCTATGTGTTGTGATTTCACCAACTCCAGCAAGGTCCCTCTGATTGTGGTAAATGCCTCCTCAATCCCACTGATACCTAAAATTAAAGCTTTTTAAATTATAAAGCATGTCAAATTATGAAGAGGATTGGTAAAAAGAGCACAATAATTCATATAAATCATTGTGTCTTAATGGCTATGTGTTTACCACACCCTTTGCAGAGAACACAAAATGTGGAGATGAAAGAACATGAGGACTTTGGATGGAAGATAGGAAACACAATGACAGAAGAGGAAGAATAAAAAATACATACAACTAATTTCACAATTATGCCTGGAGTCTTGCTCTATAAATGAGGCTAGGGGTTCTGTAGGACAAAGTATTTAAAGACCATTTATTCCCTAGAAGGCTGTACTTTATTTGTACATTGGAAAATCTAGTTTATTAATTTATTAGAGCTTCCTTTACCAACATTCCCTCACACCGTAGGAAAAGGAGACAAATATACCAGAGCCTAAGTCATTGAAAGTGAGTATTTTATTTCTATTGCATAGAATAGAGTAAGGAAGTATACTTAAGTGATTTCTACTTTTTCCCAACTGCTTTTGATCCTGCAATAGATTTGCTAGGAGGCCTTATTAAAAAGTCACTTCAAGGACAAACAAGTTCAAATCTGATTATTATTTCTTTCGACAATACTTATTAAAAACTGGAAAGACAGAGATGCTGTCAATTTCTCATTTTGGTTGACCTTGCCATTTCTAATGACATCAGCAGGAATAAGGTATATCTCTGCCAAAGGTAATACTATTTTTGTAAGAGGATATGTCAGAGAAATTAACTATCTAGAAACTTAACAATTTTTTATATTTATATCACAAACCAAAGAAAAGAATAGAGAATAATATTGGTCAAATATATCTTCATTTAAAGTCCATCCTGCATTCTCACTACCAAGTATTTTAAAAGGACAAAAGCTCATGTTAACAAACTAATAATAATCCTAATGCTAGTACTACTATTAATACTAATAATGTTAGCTACATATAATGAGTCTATGTGCCAGCAATATGTGCTTTTATATTCATTTTTTTAATGTAATTCTCACAAAACCCCTAGGTCGATCTACATTCCAAAACTTGTTAAACACTGTACTTTGGTCAGTCAGACCCGGTTTGGAGCAGAGTCTCTGTCATTTATCAGTTTTTTTTTTTCTTTTTTAACATCTTTATTGGGGTATAATTGCTTTACAATGGTGTGTTAGTTTCTGCTTTATAGCAAAGTGAATCAGTTATACATATACATATGTTCCCATATCTCTTCCCTCTTGCGTCTCCCTCCCTCCCACCCTCCCTATCCCACCGCTCCAGGCAGTCACAAAGCACCGAGCCGATATCCCTGTGCCATGCGGCTGCTTCCCACTAGCTATCTACCTTACGTTTGTTAGTGTATATATGTCCATGCCTCTCTCTTGCCCTGTCCCAGCTTACCCTTCCCCCTCCCCATATCCTCAAGTCTGTTCTCCAGTAGGTCTGTGTCTTTATTCCTGTCTTACCCCGAGGTTCTTCATGACCTTTTTTTTCTTAAATTCCATATATATGTGTTAGCATACGGTATTTGTCTTTTTCTTCCTGACTTACTTCACTCTGTATGACAGACTCTAGGTCTATCCACCTCATTACAAATAGCTCAATTTCATTTCTTTTTATGGCTGAGTAATATTCTATTGTATATATGTGCCACATCTTCTTTATCCATTCATCCGATGATGGGCACTTAGGTTGTTTCCATCTCCGGGCTATTGTAAATAGAGCTGCAATGAACATTTTGGTACATGACTCTTTTTGAATTTTGGTTTTCTCAGGGTATATGCCCAGTAGTGGGATTGCTGGGTCATATGGTAGTTCTATTTGTAGTTTTTTAAGGAACCGCCATACTGTTCTCCATAGTGGCTGAACCAATTCACATTCCCACCAGCAGTGCAAGAGTGTTCCCTTTTCTCCACACCCTCTCCAGCATTTATTGTTTGTAGATTTTTTGATGATGGCCATTCTGACTGGTGTGAGATGATATCTCATTGTAGTTTTGATTTGCATTTCTCTAATGATTAATGATGTTGAGCATTCTTTCATGTGTTTGTTGGCAGTCTGTATATCTTCTTTGGAGAAATGTCTATTTAGGTCTTCTGCCCATTTTTGGATTGGGTTGTTTGTTTTTTTGTTATTGAGCTGCATGAGCTGCTTGTAAATTTTGGAGATTAATCCTTTGTCAGTTGCTTCATTTGCAAATATTTTCTCCCATTCTGAGGGTTGTCTTTTGGTCTTGTTTATGGTTTCCTTTGCTGTGCAAAAGCTTTGAAGTTTCATTAGGTCCCATTTGTTCATTTTTGCATTTATCAGTTTTATGTGACAAGGAAGTTACATCACCTCTCTCTTTTGCCTTGTCCAAAAAGCAGGATAGTCATAGAACCTACTACATAGGTATGAGAGTTAGCTTTATGTGTCAGCTTGACTGGGTCACAACATGCTCAGATATTTGGTCAACCATGATTCTGGGTGTTTCTGTGAGGGTGTTTTTGTTTTAAAGACTTCCTCTTCTTTATTTTAAAATATTTATTTATTTTATATATTTATTTATTTGGCAGCACCAGGTCTTAGTTGTGGCACACGGGATCTTCATTGTGGCATGCAGGATCTTTTAGTTTCGGTATGTGAACTCTTAGTTGCAGCATGTGGGATCTAGTTCCCTGACCAGGGATCGAACCTGGGCCCCCTGCATTGGGAGCACAGAGTCTTAACTGCTGGACCACCAAGGAAGTCCCTGTCAGGGTGTTTTTGGATGAGATTAACATTTAAATCAGTAGGCTGAGTAAAGCAGATTGCCCTCCCTAAGGTGGGTGGGCTTCATCCAATCAGTTGAAGGCCTGAATAGAACAAAAAGGCTGACCCTCACCGAAGTAAGAGAGAATTCCTCCTGCCTGACTGCCTTTGAACTGGAACACTGGCTTTTTTCCTGCCTTCAGTCTCAAACTGAAATATCAGCTCTCCTGTGTCTCCAGCCTCTGCCAACTCACTTTGCAGATCTTGGGGCCTGCCAGCCTTCATAACCATTTGAGCTAATTCCTTACAATAAATCTCTTTCTATATATATATCTCATTGGTTCCATTTCTCTGGAGAGCCCTGATTAATACAATAGTGTAGTAAGATCTAAATAGTACAATGAAATAAATTATTTACTGAGTACAGTGCCCGGCACAGAGTAGCACAAACTACTGTGCAACTACCTCTCTAATAACAGTCATAACACAAATTTTTTTAGCCCCTTTATGAAGTGAACGTGTCCCAGGGTTGTTATCTTGAACTCAAAACCCAGAATAAATACAATAGTATTGATCATCCTTGCTTATCATGCATTTCATATACCTTTGTTTGTTGAATTATTTGTTTTAAAGAAACCACAGACTGGCTGATTTTAAGATCTATTTTGGGTTAGTTATTAAATCAATCAAAGTTGGCTTATTACAGTGTCAGGAATTTAGAGGCCAACTATCTCTTTTTTCTTGACTTTCCTCATATATGGATATTTTAGGTCCATCATCTTTTAAAGCTGTATTTTTCTGAAAGAAAGAGAATCTTTGAGAAAAATAGCAGTTCAATACATAAACTATTCAATCAATACAGTAATATGAACCTATATTACACGAGTGACAGGTTAATTACTGTCTATAAAATATTCTTGGGAAAGATATGCAATCTTCCAACCTGGAAGATAAGGATAGGGTGGACAACAACATGGTCATGGTGATGAAGAGAAAGGAGACAGGGAAAGAAGAGGGGTCTAAGGGAGAGGGAGACCATATTGAAAGACACCAAAGCACAGAAACAGCACAATGTGTGGGGAGCAGAGAGAGACTTCTCATGACTCAAATAGGGCATAAGTGGAGGGAGGGGCACAGAAGTGGTAGATGGTGTTCAGATTATGGAGGGTGTTCAGTGTCATGCACAGGAATTTAGATGGGTCACATAAAGCATCTGTATTAATCCAACATGATGGTGCAAAGTACTTTGATAACACCTCATTGTTTAGAACCAAAGACACTCCTTCGCCTTTCAAGTTCACTAGTCTATTAGTGTGGACTCCTCAGCACACGATTTGCTATACTGTGGTCTTCTAGCAGAATCTATTTGATAATAGTCTTTTATCATCCGAATAGAGAGCTAAAATGGAGAGAGGGAAAAAGAGAGTTGGGGAAGAATTCACAGTTTGATACTTGGTCTTTCTCCATTTTACCATTTTCCTAATGGTAGAGGGGATTGTGGGGACGGTGAAGATGTTCCACCTGCCTCCCCCCTCCCCCTGGCAAAAGCTGGAAGTCCCAGGAGAACCGTCTATTAGGTTAGGGTTTGAGGACAACTGTTTCTTGCCTGGAGTTTCTGCTGACCACTGACTCATTATAAAGCTGATGCAAAGCATGCAGCGTGTTCTGTGGCTACAATAAGGAGAAACAGGTTTCCATGCTCCTGGATACTGAGGATTTGGAGATCAGTTAAGAGAGAAATCAAGCTGCCTGGGACAGCTGCCCACCTAATAAGAAACCACACACCTGAAAAGGCATGTGGTACACTTTCCTGAAGGGAGGTTGAAGTGAGAGGGGAGCATCCTCTTCTGGGGCTTTCCCTGGGCTGGAGGTGGATCAGGGGAGCCCAGCTGAGAGTACACATCACTTATACTAAGGTCAATCAGATGATGGGGAGCCTGCTTCCCACTGCAGCCAGGTGGAGATATGATCTGCAGATATAAGCAACTCTATATGTCACCAGCATCTGACGGAGGAGCAAAATTATCCAACAGAAAGGAATTCACCTCCTTATCTTTAAGGTGTGGGCAGTAGCACAAGTGGATTGCTCTCTCTCCCTACCCCACCCCCACTTATGCCTTGAGGGGCATAAGCACAAGAGACAGAGAGGAAAAAGATGGAGGAAAAGGAGGCCACATCCTATTGTGCCCTTCATGGACCCTACTCAGAGGGCAAGGATAGAAAATGTACCTGAGATGAAACTAAGACCTTAATAGCAAGATGAGACTCCCAATCACTAGATTGGGACTGAGGTATAATTAACTGGCAACTCTGTTTTCTTTCCCTTTTCTTCTCCCACCAGTGACTTGGGTTCTGAATTGCAATCAAGAGTCATGATTAATATGGAAATAGGTACCTGGCAGTGGGGTGTTGCAAATGACAGATCCTAATGTGTGGGACTGGCTCAGTCAAGGAGAGGTGTGAGCAGTGGGCTTTCCCTTGACCCCAGCTGGGAAGCTGGCATTCCATGTAATGCAGTAGGAAAGCTGCTGATTAAACCTGCTGGTTAAACTGTCACCTATTTGTATCTTAGGATCTCAAACTTGCCACTTGAGGCTTATCTTGACCACTGCAACTGGCTAGTGAGAATCTGGGGCTAGGCTTCTTCTGTGGGTAAGGGCAAATGCCCCCTGAAAACTGGCCCTATGCAACAGAATAATTAGTAATTGATTGTGAGAAGAGATTTTTAAAATTTAATATGAAGGCAATAAGTATGGAACATTTTTATATTGTGTAACTGTGTTTGGGGCTATGCTTTTACATGGTGCTCATTTTAACAACCCTGTTTCATTAGGCAATGCAGTTGAACACCTTTGAGATGGCAGGAATGAATGAAGAATTTCACTGAGGAATGAAATCTCAGCCTAGTGCATATGGTGGTCATGGGATAAACTGCATCTCCAGGCTTAATCCACCTTGGAAACTTCTAGGAGCAACTTTGAGAGACATTCATAAGGGAACTTGGGCCTAGACCACCCTTATATTAGATCTCAATTTTTTTTTTTTTTTTTTTTTTTGCGTTACGCGGGCCTCTCACTGCTGTGGCCTCTCCCGTTGCGGAGCACAGGCTCCGGACCCGCAGGCTCAGCGGCCATGGCTCACGGGCCCAGCTGCTCCGCGGCATGTGGGATCTTCCCGGACCGGGGCACGAACCCGCGCCCCCTGCATTGGCAGGCGGACTCCCAACCACTGCGACACCAGGGAAGCCCAAGATCTCAATTTTTGCATCAGCAAAGACTGCTTTTAAGTCCCACAAAAGGAATTAATGGGACATCTAATGTGCCGCTAATCTTTCCCCCACAAAAGCCATGATCACATTCTAGATTAGCCGTTGGTATGGTTGTTAAGTCAACTAGATTAATAGGATAAAAATATAAATTGGGGAAATGCTAAACTTAGGCGCCCCAAGTTGCTGCACTTTGAAAAGGGAAACGATCTGGTCAGTTTTAAAGGCAATCTACTGATTACTGTACTACTGGGTAGAGTCACTTTGCTAATAAAACATCACAGGATACATACATTGGGCCATTCTTTCTCTCTTTTCTTTCGCAGGTCTCGAGTAATAAGAATACTACAGCTGCCCTAAGAAGTTTCCATCATCTCTCCTTCCCTTTTTCCAGATTGTTTTCTCCCAAACATAAGAAACCCTGGAGCTACTACCCTGTTTAGAACAACTAGAGGCAAGCAACTCTAGGCACTAAAGGAAATCTGCCTTGTCTCTCTGCTCTCCCTGCTTTTCTCTCTCTTCTCTCATAGGTGCTTCTTCTACTTTTCTCCCACTGGAGTGGTTAGTGTTGGAGTGGGAGCATACCTAAGAGCCATCTGGTCTGCTTTTGTATTACGTCATTCAGACCCATCTAGCTTCAGTGAAAAACTTTCCGCAGACCTGGGGTTATGCATTGAGGTTCAGGGTCAAACTCCAGCTTTGCCTTGCATCTTCATTTGTGTGTGTGTGTGTGTGTGTGTGTGTGTGTGTGTGTGTGTGTGTGTACATCCCCTTGGAGATCTTTTTGGAGGACTTATTGGTCAAGAGCAGGATTCAGACTGTGGTGGTTTCAAAGTATATCTACAAATTCTTTGACACTCTTCTCTTCAAAAGATGGAGCCTAATTCTCCTCCCTTTGTGTATGGACATAGTGACTTGATTCTAATGAATAGAATGTGGTAGAAGTGATGGTTTCTGATTTCTAATACTGAGTCATAAAAGGCACTTTCACTTCCACCTTGCTTTCTTGAACAGCCTGCTCTGAAGGAGGTCAGCCATCACGCTGGGGGGACACTCACGCAACCTGTGGACAGGCTCACATTGGAAGCAAATGAAGCCTCCCACCAACAACAAGCATCAACTCGCCAGCCCTGTGAGTGAGCCACCTTGGAAACAGATTCTCCAGCCTCAGTCAAGCCTTCACATGTAGCTCTGGCCAACATCTTGACCGCAACCTCATGAGAGACCCTGGGCCAGAACTACCTACGCCTGCATTCCTGACCCACAGAAAGTGTGAAGGTAATAAATGCTTATTATTGTTTTAAGCTACTACATATTGGGATATTTGTTACACTGCAATAGATAACTAATGGTGATTTTAGTACTGGAAATGGTATAATGCTATAATAACAAACTAAAATGTGGGAGAGGTTTTAGAACCAAGAAGTGAGAGGAAGCTGAAAGGATTTTGAGGAGAATGTTAGCAGAATCTTGATAGCCTTTGAGGAAGCTACTGGTGTGGTCTTAAAGGAAAGTAAGAAAAATGTTACTGGAAACTGGAGGACAGAAAATCCCTGTTATGTACTGTCAGAAAACTTAGTGACACTGTTACCGGCAGCTCCATGTAAAGTTGAAAATGTACTAATAAATTGGTTTATTTAACTAAGGTGATTTCCAGGAATTGTGTTGATGTTGTCACCTGTATTTTTCAGACTGATTATAATCAAATGTGAGAGAAGATAAATAAGCTAAAGAAAGGACTATTTAATGTAAAAGAGTCAGGACTTGCTGGTTTTGAAATTTTCCATCCTCTCCAGATGTCAAACTATGCTAAAATTAAGAAATGTTCCCAGGTAGAGAATAAATCCAGGACACTACCAGAAATATTTGTAAAGATGAAGCTGAGGGAGTAACTATAAAACCCTTTGATTAGACCTCAGAAAGATGAAGGAAGGTGCCTCAGAGAAGTTTTAGTTAAAAAATAAGACTTCTAAAAAGCTTAGGGCTTCTTCTCTCAGCAGTCTCAGCAGAAGCCTGAGTAGGGAAGGGCATATCTCAAAAATATTCATGGGTCTGGCTTAATGACATGAACTCTCAGTAAGAGTCATAGGAGACCCACAAGTTTTAAAGAGAATTGCATGGCAGAAATACAACTAAGTTGGACTGAAAGGAACAATATAGTACAAAATGAAGAGAGATCTTTGGGTTTCCAAACTTCTACAGGGAGTAAGCAGGCTTACGAGACTACTCAACTATAAGGCTTGTCTACATTTCATGAAAAAGGAAGGAT
Source organism: Orcinus orca (assembly GCF_937001465.1). Lineage (NCBI taxonomy): Eukaryota > Metazoa > Chordata > Mammalia > Artiodactyla > Delphinidae > Orcinus > Orcinus orca. The sequence goes on from NC_064559.1 coordinate 146,769,791, forward strand.
GACTCAGAAGGTGAAACCAAGAGACCAGGGTGCAGAGTCAAGAGGGATGGAGACTTATTCCCAAGCATTGATTCCCAATCAAGGCACTGCAAACTAGTGCTCTGCTATATTACAGAGTTTCTATGGACCTGTGGCTCTTGTAAGCCTCCTGTTTTTTGGTTTTTGGTTTTTTTTGCAGTACGCTGGCCTCTCACTGTTGTGGCCTCTCCCGTTGTGGAGCACAGGCTCCAGACACGCAGGCTCAGCGGCCATGGCTCACGGGCCTAGCCGCTCCGCGGCATGTGGGATCTTCCTGGACCGGGGCACGAACCCGTGTCCCCTGCATCGGCAGGCAGACTCTCAACCACTGCGCCACCAGGGAAGCCCAAGCCTCATGTTTTTACCCTCTGTGGATGGGAGTATCTTTGGCATTTATGTTATACCTGTTCTACCATTGTATACTGAGTATTTGTGGGACAAATAACTTGCCTCTTTGGTTCATAGGTCTTCAGGTCAAGAGCAACTACATTTGAGGAACTGTACTTAAGGAACTACACCAGAAGAGCCTCATCCACACCTGAATCCAACATAAATAATGTGATCCTAGAATTTAAGTCAATGCTGTAAAGGATGAGACTTTGTGGGGAGGTTCTTGGGAGTGACTAAGAATATTTTGCATGTGAAAAAAAATGTAAATAATTTTTCGCTGGAGGGCAGACTAGAGTGGTTTTAAAACACATCTGAAAATTCTTTCATACTCCTGTCTTCAAAGCATAGAGCCTAATTCCCCTTCCTTTTTATGTGGGTTGGACTTAGCGACTCCCTTCTAATCAATAGAATGTGGCAGAAGAATTTCTTACACAGCAACAGATGACAAATCCCTCTCCCAAGTAGTGCCACAATACTATTCCTAAAAGCTCTCTAAATAAAAATCAGATTCTGGTGTAACTGAAAGTACCACACTTTACATAAACAGTATCCCTTCATTTGAGACAACTTCATAAATATTCCCTTCTCTGTAAATTCTTCATTTCTCCTCTCCATACCCACAATTTTATTGTTGAGATTGCTTCTCTGTGCGTCTCCCAAAATAATATGAAGACATCTTGAGAACAGGAGTCATTAATATATGACCATGATACCTTGAATATAGTAGGTAATCAAAAGTGTTTATTATCCAAAAGAATGAAAACCAGGACAGATATTATACATATAAATGTTTAAGTTAATAATGGAAGAATGTTTTTTACATAGCAGGTATGCCATAAATATTGGTTGCATGAATTACTGATAGACTGAACTTGATTAACAGCAAAAATGTTAAGAAGAAAAAAAGAACATAAAGATAGAGGTTTGTTCAACTGGGTAAACCTATCCCTGAAGCCAGGATCAGTGTAAAAAAATTAGCAAGATATTATTGAACATTTCCAAAAGACATAATACCATATTGTAGAAGGAATGAAGATAACAGAGAAAACAATTGAAATATATGGCTAGAAAGGAACCCAAAGAAAAACAAATTCTTTTTCTCTTTATTTCCAATCTTACTGCATTTAAAAAAACCCAATCACATCTTTCTTTTCCAGTTTAAATAAAAAAAAAAAAAAGATTACACAAGTTTGAGGTAGAAGATAGAAATTTTTTCCTAAAAGAGGCTATTTATCTTCTTAATAAGTTGAAAAATATAGATAATAATCCATTACAATTGGGTGCTGCTTTATAAACCATAAGGAATTTTTCATATTACCTAATTTATCTTTTGCAACAACCCTATGAAGTAGGATTTTTGTTTGTTTGCAGATAAGGTAATTAAAGTTCAAAGGGCTTAAAGGACTTGTTCAAAGTCACACATAAGGTAATTAGGAGAGCCTATACTTAAACTCAGGTCTTTTGACTCCAAATCCAGCTACACCTCACTACATCACAATGAAAAACTGAGTTAAGTACATGGGAAAGTCAATTCAGTTTATCAGAGAATGAATGATCAGCAAGCACAGCAGTATTTCCTAGCCATAAAAACTCCATCTGGAACAAACTGCCCAATTCCAGAAATATAGGCCACATAAAAATCATACCTTACCTGAATTTAGAAGGGAAAACTCAACAACACTGCCAAATGATAGCCTAGTTTCACAGGGTAGCTTCCTTGACTTTATAACAAGCAGTATTTTCATTCATCATTATTATGGTGACTCATTTTCTCATCTAATAGATGATGGCTGTAGGCATAAAAAGAAAAATGTTATTCTTTAAACAAGTTTATCACATGATTTAAACTTTTTTTCAACTTTTTCAATAACTATAACTTTGAATCAACATAATACCTGTACTGAATAACTATTACTTCCAGTGGAAAAAAATTGTATTGAAAATGTCAAAAGTATATGCATACAAAGGCGGAGTCAAGATGGTGGTGTGGGAAGACATGGAGTTTGTGTCTCCCCACAACTAGGGCACCTGCCGGACACTGGTGGGGGACCTTGATGCCAAAGGAGACATGAGGAACCCCCAAGTGAACTGGTAGGATGTGGGAGGACTGAGGGGGAAGAGAAGTGGAGGCTGGACAGGACTGGCACCTCTGAGGGGTGGCTGAGAGGGGGGAGGGGTTCCCATGCCTGGAGGGACCCATGGGGTCTCTGAGGGGGGGAGCGCGCCCAGCGTTTCCCCGGGGAAATCTGCCTGGCTGTCAGGCCAGGTCCTACACCCTCAGAGGCCCCCTCCAGGCCTCATTGGTCCTGGTGGGCATAGGAGGGAGGCCAGGGGAGAACAGGAGAGGCGGGGGGGAGGGTCCCTCCAGGACTGGAGGAGCAGGAGAAGGAGCAGAGGGCATTGGCCCTGCCCACTCGAGCCTGGGAAACCTGCTAAGTGCCCAGGCCTGGTCCCCTGCCCTCCAAAACCCCCTCCGGGCTGCGTGGGTCCTGGGGTCATAGGAGGGAGGCTGGGGGAGAGCAGGAGAGGCAGGTGGGAGGGGAGGGACCCTGGAGGACTGGAGGAGCAGGACAGGAGGGGAAGGGCTCTCCAGGACTGGGGGAGCAGGACAGGAGTGGAGGGCACTGGCCCCACCCACTCAGGCCCTGGAAGGCTGCTGGGCTCCCAAGTGGGGTCCCCTGCCTTCTGAGAGCCAAGGCGGGAGGAATGCCTGGGCTCTTCTGTTCTGTTGAACCTAAGCCCCACCCACCACACCTCCCAGGGCCTTTTCCAGACCTGTGGGTCCTAATAATAGGCCCCACCCACCACCCAAACCCCACCCCTGCTTAGGCCCTGCCCTCCACAGCCAAGGCCTTTTCTACCTTTTTTCTTTTTTTTTTCCTCCTCTTTTTTACTATTGTGGTTCTGTTTTACCTTCCAGTTGTTGTTTCATATATATTTTTATTTTTATATTTTTTCTAAAATAGCTGTTAGTTTCCTACTCTAATTTTATTTTTTACTTTGTTATTGTCATCCTTTTTTTTTTTTTTTGCCCCCCTGCATGGCTTGCGAGATCTTGGTTCACGAGCCAGGGGTTGGGCCGAAGCTCCTGCAGTGGAAGCTCTGAATCTAAACCACTAGACTAACAGAGAACCTCAAACCCCAGGGAATATTCATCAGAGTGAGGTCTACCAGAGGTCCTCATCTTGGCAAGAAGAACCAGCTCTACCCAACAGCCTACAAGCTCCCATGTTGGAAGCCTCAGGCCAAATAACCAGTAAGACAGGAACACAATACCACTCATTAAAAAAAAAAAAAAAACAAAGAGCAAAAAATATGTCACAGATGAAGGAGCAAGGTAAAATCCTACAAGACCAAATAAATGAAGAGGAAATAGGCAATCTACCTGAAAAAGAATTCAGAATAATGTTGGTAAAGATGATCCAGAATCTCAGAAATAGAATGGAGGCATGGATTGAGAAAATACAAGAAATGTTTAACAAATATCTAGAAGAACTAAAGAACAAACAAACAGAGATGAACATCACAATAACTGAAATGAAAACTATACTAGAACAAATCAATAAAAGAATAACTGAGGCAGAAGAATGAATAAGTGAGCTAGAAGATGAAATTTGGTGGAAATAACTGCTAAGGAGCAGAATAAGAAAAAAGAATGAAAAGAACTGAAGAAAATCTCAGAGACTGCTGGGAAAACACTAAACACACGATCATTCGAATTATAGGGGTCCCAGAAGAAGAAGAGAAAAAGAAAGGGTCTGAGAAAATATTTTAAGAGATTATAGTGGAAAACTTCCCTAACATGGGAAAGGAAATAGTCACCTAACCCCAGGAAACACAGAGAGTCCCATACAGGATAAACCCTAGGAGAAACACACCACGACATATATTAATCAAACTAACAAAAATTAAATTCAAGGGAAAAATATTAAATCAGCAAGGGAAAAACAAAAAATAACATACAAAGGAATCCCCATAAGGTTATCAGCTGATTTTTCAGCAGAAACTCTGCAGGCCAGAAGGGAGTGGCAGGATATACCTAAAGTGATGAAAGAGAAAAACCTACAACCAAGATTACTTCACCTAGCAAGGATCTCATTCAGATTTGACAGAGAAATCAAAACTTTTCAGACAAGCAAAAGCTAAGAGAATTCAGCACCACCAAACCAGGTTTACAACAAATGCTAAAGAAACTTCTCTAGGTGGGAAACACAAGAGAAGAAAAAGACCCACAAAAACAACCTCAAAACAATTAAGAAAATGGTAATAGGAACATACATATGGATAATAACCTTAAATGTAAATGGATTAAATGCCCCAAGCAAAAGACACAGGCTCACTGAATGGATACAAAAACTAGACCCATATATACGCTGTCTACAAGAGACCCACTTCAGACCTAGGGACACATACAGACTGAAAGTGAAGAGATGGAAAAAGATATTCCATACAAATGGAAATCAAAAGAAAGCTGTAGTAGCAATACTTGTATCAGATAAAATAGACTTTAAAATAAAGACTGTTAGTTTTAGTCAGAAACTGGCTGAGGTAAAATCCAGGGCGTAACCATTTTAAAGCCTAGTTATTCAGAAGCTAGGTAGGGGCTAAATCCACTTCAGTTTTAGTCAGAAACTGGGTGAGGTAGAATCCAGGACCTAAGCATTTTAAAGCCTAGTTATTCAGAAGAGGGGGGCTTCCGGGAAGATGGCGGCAGAGTAAGACGCGGAGATCACCTTCCTCCCCACAGATACACCAGAAATACATCTACATGTGGAAAAACTACTACAGAACACCTACTAAACGCTGGCAGAAGACCTCAGACCTCCCAGAAGGCAAGAAACCCCCCACGTACCTGCGTAGGGCAAAAGAAAAAAGAATAAACAGAGACAAAAGGATAGGGACGGGACCTGCACCAGTGGGAGGGAGCTATGAAGGAGGAAAGGTTTCCACACACTAGGAAGCCCCTTCGCGGGTAGAGACTGTGGATGGCGCAGGGGGAAAGCTTCGGAGCCGCGGAGAAGAGCACAGCAACAGGGGTGCAGAGGGCAAAGCGGAGAGATTCCCGCACAGAGGATCAGGGCCGACCAGCACTCACCGGCCCGAGAGGCTTGTCTGCTCCCCCTCCGGGGCGGGCAGAGCTGGGAGCTGAGGCTTGGGCTTCGGTCGGAGCACCGGGAGAGGACTGGGGTTGGCTGCGTTAACACAGCCTGCAGGGGGTTAGTGCACCACGGCTAGCCGGGAGGGAGTCCAGGGAAAAGTCTGGACCTGCCGAAGAGGCAAGAGACTTTTTCTTCCCTCTTTGTTTCCTGGTGCGCAAGAAGAGGAGATTAAGAGCGCTGCTTAAAGGAGCTCCAGAGACGGGCGCGAGCCGCGGCTAAAAGCGCGGACCCTAGAGACGGGCATGAGACGCTAAGGCTGCTGCTGCCGCCACCAAGAAGCCTGTGTGCAAGCACAGGTCACTGTCCACACCCCCTTTCTGGGGAGCCTGTGCAGCCCACCACTGCCAGGGTCCCAGGATCCAGGGACAACTGCCCCGGGAGAACGCACGGGCGCCTCAGGCTGGTGCAACGTCACGCAGGCCTCAGCCGCTGCAGGCTCGCCCTGCACTCCGTGCCCCTCCCTCCCCCCGGCCTGAGTGAGCCAGAGTCCCAGAAGCAGCTGCTCCTTTAACCCCATCCTCTCTGAGCGAAGAACAGACGTCCTCCAGCGACTGACACACAGAGGCAGGGCCAAATCTAAAGCTGAGCCTCGGGAGCTGTGAGAACAAAGAAGAGAAAGGGAAATCTCTCCCAGCAGCCTCAGAAGCAGCAGATTAAATCTCCACAATCAACTTGATGTACCCTGCATCTGTGGAATACATGAATAGACAACGAATCATCCCAAATTGAGGAGGTGGATTTCGAGAGCAAGATTTATGATTTTTTCCCCTTTTCCTCTTTTTGTGAGTGTGTATGTGTATGCTTCTGTGTGAGATTTTGTCTGTATAGCTTTGCTTCCACCATTTGTCCTAGGGTTCTATCCATCCTTTTTTTTTTTCTCAATAACTTTTTTTATTTTAATAACTTTATTATATTTTATTTTACTTTATTTTCATTACTTTATCTTTCTTTCTTTTTCTCCTTCCTTCCCTCCTTCCTTCCTTCCTCCCTCCCTCTTTTCTTTCTTTCTTTCTTTCTTTCTACTTCTACTAATTCTTTCTTTCTACTTTTTCTTCCTTTTTTCTGAGCCGTGTGGATGAAAGGCTCTTGGTGCTGCAGCCGGGAGTCAGTGCTGTGCCTCTGAGGTGGAAGAGCCAACTTCAGGACACTAGTCCACAAGAGACCTCCCAGCTCCACATAATATCAAAGGGCGAAAATCTCCCAGAGATCTCCATCTCAACACCAGCACCCAGCTTCACTCAACGACCAGCAAGCTACAGTGCTGGACATCCTATGCCAAACCACTAGCAAGACAGAAACACAATACCACCCATTAGCAGAAAGGCTGCCTAAAATCCTAATAATTCCACAGACACCCCAAAACACACCACCAAACGAGGACCTGCCCACCAGAAAGACAAGATCCAGCCTCATCCACCAGAACACAGGCACTAGTCCCCTCCACCAGGAAGCCTACATAACCCACTGAACCAACCTTAGCCACTGGGGACAGGCACCAAAAACAACGGGAACTACGAACCTGCAGCCTGCAAAAAGGAGACCCCAAACACAGTAAGATAAGCAAAATGTGAAGACAGAAAAACACACAGTAGATGAAGGAGCAAGATAAAAACCCACCAGATCTAACAAATGAAGAGGAAATAGGCAGTATACCTGAAGAAGAATTCAGAATAATGATAGTAAAGATGATCCAAAATCTTGGAAATAGAATGGACAAAATGCAAGAAACATTTAACAAGGACCTAGAAAAACTACAGGTGAAACAAACAACGATGAACAATACAATAAATGAAATTAAAAGTACTCTAGGTGGGATCAATAGCAGAATAACTGAGGCAGAAGAACGGGTAAGTGACCTGGAAAATAAAATAGTGGAAATAACTACTGCAGAGCAGAATAAAGAAAAAAGAATGAAAAGAACTGAGGACAGTCTCAGAGACCTCTGGGATGACATTAAACACAGAAACATTCGAATTATAGGGGTTCCAGAAGAAGAAGAGAAAATAAAAGGGACTGAGAAAATATATGAAGAGGTTATAGTTGAAAACTTTCCTAATATGGGAAAGGAAATAGTTAATCAAGTCCAGGAAGCACAGACAGTCCCATACAGGATAAATCCAAGGAGAAATATGCCAAGACAAATATGCCAAGACAAATATGCCAAAGACAAACTGTCAAAAATTAAATACAAAGAAAACATATTAAAAGCAGCAAGGGTAAAATAACACACAAGGGAATCCCCATAAGGTTAACAGCTGATCTTTCAGCAGAAACTCTGAAAGCCAGAAGAGATTGGCAGGACATATTTAAAGTGATGAAGGAGAAAAACCTGCAATGAAGATTACTTTACCCAGCAAGGATCTCATTCAGATTTGATGGAGAAATTAAAACCTTTACAACAAGCAAAAGCAGAGAGAGTTCAGCACCACCAAACCAGATTTACAACAACTGCTAAAGGAACTTCTCTAGGCAAGAAACACAAGAGAAGGAAAAACCTACAATAACAAACCCAAAACAGTTAAGAAAATGGGAATAGGAACATACATATCAATAATTACCTTAAATGTAAATGGACTAAATGCTCCCACCAAAAGACACAGATTGGCTGAATGGATACAAAAACAAGCCCATATAATTGCTGTCTACAAGAGACCCACTTCAGACCTAGAAACACATACAGACTGAAAGTAAGGGGATGGAAAAAGATATTTCATGCAAATGGAAACCAAAAGAAAGCTGGAGTAGCAATTCTCATAACAGACAAAATAGACTTTAAAATAAAGACTATTAGAAGAGACAAAGAAGGACACTACATAATGATCAAGGGATCGAACCAAGAAGAAGATATAACAATTGTAAATATTTATGCACCCAACATAGGAGCACCTCAATACATAAGGCAAATACTAACAGCCATAAAAGGGGAAATCGACAGTAACACATTCATAGATGGTGACTTTAACACCCCACTTTCAACAATGCACAGGTCATCCAAAATGAAAATCAATAAGGAAACACAAGCTTTAAATGATACATTAAACAAGATGGACTTAATTGATATTTATAGGACATTCCATCCAAAACCAACAGAATACACATTTTTCTCAAGCGCTCATGGAACATTCTCCAGGATAGATCATATCTTGGGTCACAAGTCAAGCCTTGGTAAATTTAAGAAAATTGAAATTGTTTCAAGTATCTTTTCTGACCGCAACACTCTGAGACTTGATATTAATTACAGGAAAAGATCTGTAAAAAATACAAACACATGGAGGCTAAACAATACACTACTTAATAACGAAGTGATCACTGAAGAAATCAAAGAGGAAATAAAAAAATACCTAGAAACAAATGACAATGGAGACACGATGACCCAAAATCTATGGGATGCAGCAAAAGCAGTTCTAAGAGGGAAGTTAACAGCAATACAGTCCTACCTTAAGAAACAGGAAACATCTCGAATAAACAACCTAACCTTGCACCTAAAGCAATTAGAGAAAGAAGAACAAAAAAAAACCCAAAGTTAGCAGAAATCATAAAAATCAGATTAGAAATAAATGAAAAAGAAATGAAGGAAACAATAGGAAAGATCAATAAAACTAAAATCTGGTTCATTGAGAAGATAAACAAAATTGATAAACCATTAGCCAGACTCATCAAGAGAAAAAGGGAGAAGACTCAAATCAATAAAATTAGAAATGAAAAAGAAGTAACAACTGACACTGCAGAAATACAAAAGATCATGAGAGATTACTACAAGCAACTCTATGCCAATAAAATGGACAACCTGGAAGAAATGGACAAATTCTTAGAAATACACAACCTGCCAAGACTGAATCAGGAAGAAATAGAAAATATGAACAGACCAATCACAAGCACTGAAATTGAAACTGTGATTAAAAATCTTCCAACAAACAAAAGCCCAGGACCAGATGGCTTCACAGGCGAATTCTATCAAACATTTAGAGAGGAGCTAACACCTATCCTTCTCAAACTCTTCCAAAATATAGCAGAGGGAGGAACACTCCTAACCTCATTCTACGAGGCCACCATCACTTTGCTACCAAAACCAGACAAAGATGTCACAAAGAAAGAAAGCTACAGGCCAATATCACTGATGAACATAGATGCAAAAATCCTCAACAAAATGTTAGCAAACAGAATCCAACAACACATTAAAAGGATCATACACCATGATCAAGTGGGGTTTATTCCAGGAATGCAAGGATTCCTCAATATAAGCAAAACAATCAATGTGATAAACCATATTAACAAACTGAAGGAGAAAAACCATATGATCATCTCAATAGATGCAGAGAAAGCTTTCGACAAAATTCAACACCCATTTATGATAAACACCCTCCAGAAAATAGGCATAGAGGGAACTTTCCTCAACATAATAAAGGCCATATATGACAAACCCACAGCCAACATCGTCCCCAATGGTGGAAAACTGAAAGCATTTCCACTAAGATCAGGAACAAGCCAAGGTTGCCCACTCTCACCACTCTTATTCAACATACTTTTGGAAGTTTTAGCCACAGCAATCAGAGAAGAAAAGGAAATAAAAGGAATCCAAATCGGAAAAGAAGAAGTAAAGCTGTCACTGTTTGCAGATGACATGATATTATACATAGAGAATCCTAAAGATGCTACCAGAAAACTACTAGTGCTAATTAATGAATTTGGTAAAGTAGCATGATACAAAATTAATGCACAGAAATCTCTTGCATTCCTATACACTAATGATGAAAAATCTGAAAGAGAAATTAAGGAAACACTCCCATTTACCATCACAACAAAAAGAATAAAATACCTAGGAATAAACCTACCTAAGGAGACAAAAGACCTGTATGCTGAAAACTATAAAACACTGATGAAAGAAATTAAAGATGATACAAACAGATGGAGAGATATACCATGTTCTTGGATTGGAAGAATCAACATTGTGAAAATGACTCCACTACCCAAAGCAATCTACAGATTCAGTGCAATCCTTATCAAACTACCAAGGGCATTTTTCACAGAACTAGAACAAAAAATTTCACAATTTGTATGGAAACACAAAAGACCCCGAATAGCCAAAGCAATCTTGAGAAAGAAAAACGGAGCTGGAGGAATCAGGCTCCCTGACTTCAGCCTATACTACAAAGCTACAGTAATCAAGACAGTATGATACTGGCACAAAAACAGAAAGAAAGATCAATGGAACAGCATAGAAAGCCCAGAGATAAACCCACGCACATATAGTCACCTTATCTTTGATAAAAGAGCCAGGAATGTACAGTGGAGAAAGGACACCCTCTTCTATAAGTGGTGCTGGGAAAACTGGACAGGTACATGTAAAAGTATGAGATTAGATCACTCCCTAATACCATACACAAAAATAAGCTCAAAATGGATTAAAGACCTAAATTTAAGGCCAGAAACTATCAAACTCTTAGAGGAAAACATAGGCAGAACACTCTATGACATAAATCACAGCAAGATCCTTTTTGACCCACCTCCCAGAAAATAAACAAATGGAACCTAATGAAACTTAAAAGCTTTTGCACAGCAAAGGAAACCATAAACAAGGCCAAAGGACAACCCTCAGAATGGGAGAAAATATTTGCAAATGAAGCAACTGACAAAGGATTTATCTCCTTATTTATAAGCAGCTCATACAGCTCAATAACAAAAAAACAAAAAACCCAATCCAGAATTGGGCAGAACACCTAAATAGACATTTCTCCAAAGAAGATAAACAGACTGCCAACAAACACATGAAAGAATGCTCAACTTCATTAATCATTAGAGAAATGCAAATCAAAACTACAATGACATATCATCACACACCAGTCAGAATGGCCATCATCAAAAAATCTACGAACAATAAATGCTGGAGAGGGTGTGGAGAAAAGGGAACTCTCTTGCACTGTTGGTGGGAATGTAAATTGATACAGCCACTGTGGAGAACAGTATGGAGGTTCCTTAAAAAACTACAAATAGAAGTACCATGTGACCCAGCAATCCCACTACTGGGCATATACCCTGAGAAAAAACCATAATTCAAAAAGAGTCATGTACCAAAATGTTCATTGCAGCTCTATTTACAATAGCCCGGAGATGGAAACAACCTAAGTGTCCATCATCAGATGAATGGATAAAGAAGATGTGGCACATATATACAATGGAATATTTCTCAGCCATAAAAAGAAATGAAATTGAGTTATTTGTAGTGAGGTCAATGGACCTGGAGTCTGTCATACAGAGTGAAGTAAGTCAGAAAGAGAAAGACAAATACCATATGCTAACACATATATATGGAATTTAAGAAAAAAAAATGTCATGAAGAATCTAGGGGTAAGACAGGAATAAAGACACAGACCTACTAGAGAATGGCCTTGGGATATGGGGAGGGGGAAGGGTAAGCTCTGACAAAGCGAGAGAGAGGCATGGACATATATACACTACCAAACGTAAGGTAGGTAGATAGTGGAAGCAGCCGCATGGCACAGGGAGATCAGCTCGGTGCTTTGTGACCGCCTGGAGGGGTGGGATAGGGAGGGTGGGAGGGAGGGAGATGTAAGAGGGAAGAGATATGGGAACATATGTATATGTATAACTGATTCACTTTGCTATAAAGCAGAAACTAACACACCATTGTAAAGCAATTATACTCCAATAAAGATTTAAATAAAATAAAATAAAATAAAATAAAAGATTCCAAGAAAGTATAATTGGAAAATAAATGCATAACAAATGTCAATTAAAAGTAATTAATTATAGAAATAAAAAGCAAGGGAGAAAAAAAAAGCCTAGTTATTCAGAAGCCAGGTAGGGGCTAAATCCACTTCAGTTTTATTCAGAAACTGGCTGAGGTAGAATCTAGGACCTAAGCATTTTAAAGCCTAATTATTCAGAAGCCAGTTAGGGGCTAAATCCACTTCAGTTTTAGTCAGAATGTGGCAGAGGTACAATGCAGGGCCCCCCAAAATAAATAATTTAAAAAAATAAAATAAAGACTGTTACAAGATATAAGGAAGGACACCGCATAATGATTAAGGGATCAATCCAAGAAGAAGATATAACAATTGTAAATATTTACCCACCCAACATAGGAGCACCTAAATACATAAGGCAAATGTTAACAACCATGAAAGGTGAAATTGACAGTAACACAATAATAGTAGGGGACTTGAACACCCCACTTACACCAATGGACAGATCATCCAAAATGAAAATCAATAAGGAAACACAAGCTTTAAATGACACAATAGACCAGATAGATCTAATTGATATTTATAGAACATTCCACCAGAAAGTGGCAGAATACACTTTCTTCTCAAGTGCACACGGAACATTCTCCAGGATAGATCACATCTTGGGTCACAAATCAAGCTTCAGAAAATTTAAGAAAATCGAAATCATATCAAGCACTTTTTCTGACCACAACGCTATGAGACTGGAAATCAATTAGAGGAAAAAAAAAAAAAACTATAAAAAACACAAATACATGGATGCTAAACAGCACACTACTAAATAACCAAGAGATCACTGAAAAAAATCTGCAGACACTTCAAAAAGCAAAAACTGAATGACTCATATTCTCAGAGAAGTGTACAATAATAATACACTTAATAATAATACACAGAAATAATTTTTAACTCAAAAATTCAAAATGCTTAGAAATATTAAAATACCATCAGAAAGCAAAGATAGTTCAATCATTAGAAATTTACTCAAATATTTTCCATACTAATAAGTCAAAGAAGAAAAACCATATAGTTGAGGATGGCTCTGACACTTTATTCCTGTAGCCAACATGCAACTCTCTGGCCCAGAAGAGGTCAGCCATGAGGTCTTGTGAAGTTACTTCACACAGTGGGAGTCAACTTCCATATCCCAAACCTGCTTCTTGATTTTCTATCCTTGAAATAATTAGTAAAGCTTAACATTGGGCAAGATCTCTGATTCATCTGAGTCTGATTTGATGATCTGATCCTTTGTGGTGTATCAGATTGTAGATTAGGGTTTGATGCAAGGATGGATGTCTATTTGTGATAAGTGGTGAAAGTTTTGAAGCAAATTACAGATGACAAATCTTACCAATGAAATTGGAGGAATTCAGAATTTGTAGGAAATAGACTTAGGCCTAGGGGAAATGGCAAGTAGATTGTCAGGAAGTGGCAGGTAGAAAGTAACAATTAGCCACCAGAAACAGTTTAAACCTTTTCAATGGATCAGTGGCAATATGCCTCAGTGAAAATGTTTTTGCAAATCAACCAATAAGTAGGAGCTGCTCCCCTCTGAAAGTCACCTTGTCAGGAACAAGCTCCAATAAATCTCCTTTGAATGCCAAGCAATTGTTACTGAACTAGGCTCGTTTGCCCAGCACACAGCAAACCAAATGCTGAGACATGGAAGTTTGGAGCTGAGAAAGAGTTCATTCACAAGGCAGCCAAGCAAGGAGATGGGAAAACAAGTCTCAGATCCGCCTCCCCAAAGGCGAGGTGTTTGAGATATTTATGGGATAAGGAAGCAGAGTAGTCTTGGGAATGGGGAAAGGAGTTTGGAGGTAGGAAAAAGGTGAGGTAATCAGTGTTCTGTGCAGACATACCTGGGTTACATGTTTCTTCACTGATAAATGTTCAAAAATGGAGGCACTTAGCATGATCTGAGGGTGGAGTTTTGGGCCCTCTGACATCAAAAGGTCTCTCACAGGACACCAGTACATGCTCAGTTTTGGGGTGGTCCCAACCAGTCTAGGCTGGATTGAACTGGGCGGGAGCCAACTCCAGCTTCCTGGAAAACAACTTAACTCCCCCCGCCTTTATTATAGTGACCCATAAGTTAGAGGTTTTATCTACAGAAGTGGTTAAGAAGTCTGGTGATCTATTACCTAGGCTATGTGAAGCTTAGAGGGTATGCAGTTAAAAAAAGAAAAAACAACTAAAGTAGGCTTAATTAGTAAAGGCTGGTTACAAGCAGAGGGGTTTTTAACAAGCCATTCCTTTACCTGCTGTTCTGTAAGACACACTCAAGGACTTCTGTTAAGGCACAAGCTTCTGTTAACCCTATGGGGTACAGCTTCACAATAAACAATCTCACTCAAGTAACCATGATTTTACAGATTATGTCAGATCACTTACACTTCTGAAAGTCCATCAATCCCTGAACTCCAAGCTTCTTAAAAATCCCTATATTAAATCAGCAGTCTGCTCTACTCAGAGTGACTGTGTCTAGCCAGCATAGCTCTCACATAATAAGCAAGAAATTCAGCTTTCTCTTTTATTCAGATTTTATTCATGGCCTATTTATCATTTAACATTACTTGAGGTTCTCTCAAGATCATTTTGAAGACCCCTGCTTGCGACAGCACACCAGGGGACCCTTGGACCAACAGGAATACTCACCGGGGCCCTTGTGCCCAAACTGTTTTGTCATCTGCTGCCACATAAGTCAACAATGATCTGAGCTCTAATTTCATTAAACTCTTATTACTGAATTTTCTCATTTAAGGATTTGTACTCAGATTTGAATAAGCGAATCAGAACTACATCTTTGTATAAAGTAATGAAACCTTTCACGATAAAGATATATCATTTGATAAATATTTTAGTCATTCACCTGTTCACCTGTCACCTGCTTATTTTTCCACTGTTTTTGTTTGTTTGTTTGTTTGCATTTGTTTGTCTATATATACAGGGGTCTTATTTCATGTTTTTTGTTTTGTCCCAGTTGTCTTGCTTCTGTTATACTCTGCTTATATAACTGAGTGTGTGATAGGGAACTGAATGGAGATATAGGCTTGATAGGCCTCCAGTACAGTCCAAGCTGACCATGACTACTAGTGAATGGAGGTCCAGAACCAACTAAATAATTTGTGAGCCCACAGAAAAAATTTTAATTATTAAAAATTTCAAGATAGCAACAGAAGAAAACAGAAGAAAAAGCAAGTGTGGTGTCCTTCTAAGCAGGGGGCCTTGTGGGACTGCCCAGGTCACACACCTATGAAGCTTGTCCTATATTTTTTTAACATCTTTATTGAAGTATAATTGCTTTACAAACATGTGTTAATTTCTGTTTTTATAATAAAGTGAATCAGCTATACGTATACATATATCCCCTCCCTCTTGCGTCTCCCTCCCACCCTCCCTATCCCACTCCTCTAGGTGGTCACAAAGACCGAGCTGATCTCCCTGTGCTATGGGGCTGTGAAGTTGTCTTATGAAGGCCCTTTGGATTGGCAATAAATTTGTGAAAAGATGATTGGTCAATATTTTCATTGGAGTTCCCTCAAAGCTTTTCTTCTTCATTTGTGAAAGAAGACCACTTTGTTTAGTCCATATTCTGGGGTCAATGATAGTCAGGTTGTTGATAGTTTGCCCCTTTCTAGTCTTTGCTTGGTTGAGGAACTTGAGACAGTGTTCAAAAGTATACACTTTGGGGACTTCCCTGGTGGTCCAGTGGTTAACACTCCATGGTTCCACTGCAGGGGGCATGGGTTTGATCCCTGGTCAGGGAACAGAGATCCTGCATGCCACGGGGCATGGCCAAAAGTAAATAAATAAATGGCCAGCACTTAAAAAAAAGTATACAATTTGGCCAATTACAGTACCTTTCTTGTTTGTAATGGGTTTGTCTGTGTCAGTAGCTCTCAACTGGGGTGACCTTGCCCCCCAGGGGACATCTGGCAATGTCTGGAGACTTTTTAAAAAATTTTATTGAAGTATAGTTGATTTACAATGTTGTGTTAATTTCTACTGTACAGCAAAGTAATTCAGTTATATATATATATATATATATATATATATACATTCTTTTTCATATTCTTTTCCATTATGGTTTATCACAGGATAATGAATAAAGTTCCCTGTGCTATACAGTAGGACCTTGTTGTTTATCCATTCAATACTGGAGACATTTTGATTGTCACAATTGCAGAGAGTATAGGTCGAGGCCAGTGATGCTTCTAAACATTCTACAATGCACAGGACAGTCCCACACAACAAAGAATTACCTGGAGAATCAACAACAGTGTGTAAAGCTCCAGACAATCCTCATTGGTCTCTCCTGAAGCTTTGATTGAATGAGGACCAAAAAGGGGGACCGGGGATAAAAAAGTTCCCATGCTCTTAAAAAAGACTGATTGTTCTGTAGCCATGGTGGCATACAGCCAATCAGGGAAAGCCCCTTGCTTCTGGAATTCAGCCAATCAGGAATAGATTTGCTCCAATAAACTCACCTGTGAGTACCAATCAGTCAACAACAATCTTATTGAAGTAACCAAGCTCTATTCAGAGGGACTGTGTCTGACTAGCAAAGCTCTCTCTTATTATAGTAAGCCATCAATTCAGCTTTGTCTTTTTATTCCACATATTGAATAATGCTCCCATCATCCTTTGACAACATCTGTGTCCTCATGGTATGTTCCTTATGAGTATTTGGCTGAGGAGGAAAAAAACTCAAGTCTGATTTATGGCCGATTCTACATGATATGCTGGCACCAACAAAAGGTGGACTTTTGCAGCAGTACAAGCCCAACTGGGAGTGTTCTTGAACAGTGATGAAGGGAAATTCTCCCAGTGAGCTAAATCTTTGAGTAGTATGTTTATTATCCACTTGATCCAGATTAAGAAATTGCATATGTACAGATCTACACTTATTCATAGACAATGGTTAATAGTTTGGTTTTGTTGTCAGGGACTTGAAAGAAATAGAATTGGAAGATTAATCATAAGGAAGTCTGGGAAAGAAGTAAATGAATAGACCTTTAGTAATAGGAACAATGCAAAGGTGTATCCTGCGTGAATGCATACCAAAGCACATACACTATAGAGGAGGTTCCCAATAATCAGGTTGACAAAATGACATATTCTGTGTATGCCACTTTTTCCCCCAGCCAGTTTTGTGCTTGCTCAAGTGACAATGGTGAAAGAGATGGAGTTTAAAAAATATATATTTCCCCTCACTGAGGCTGACTTGGTGTGGCAGATTTTATTCTCCTAAAGATGGTCACAACGCTATATCATATCCCACATGCTCTTCTTACAATGTGACCTTTACCCTTTTCCCATCAAATGATGGGTCAATGTCCCCTCTCCTAGAACTTAGGAAGATCTTTATTATGGCTTTGATCAGCTAAACACAAGAAAAGGTGATACAATTTGATTTCACAAGCTAAATCATAAAACTGACATGTATTTCCAACTTGTCCTTTTAGGACATTCACTTTTGGAGCTCTAGGCCACCATCTAAGAGGGCTGAGGCCATCATGCTGTGAGAAAGCCCAGGCTTTAGGGAGAGACCATGCATAGGTTTGCCAGCCAACAGCCAGCATCAAGTGCCAGACATATGAGTGAAGACATTGCCAGATGATTCCATTCCTCAGCCATCAAGACACTCTCGGGCTTTAAGTCTTCCCAGATGAGGCCTCAGAAAATGAAGATCAGAGAAAGGCCATATCTGCTATCTAAACAGCAGTGATCTACCTAAATTAGTGATATATCTATCTAAAAAAGATTATTATCTATCTAAATTCCTGATCCATAGGATTCATGAGTATAATAAAATGGTTGTTTTATACCATTAAGGTTTTTTTTTTTTTGAGGTGGAGGACATTATGCAGTAATAGATAACTAGAACAAAATTTAAAGCCTGGAAGTGGAGATGTCCATAACAAAAATATAAAATATGTGGCGTTCACTTTGGGGCCAGGCAAAAGCTGGATGGCTCTGAGGAGAGCGTTTGTGGAAGTCTAAAGGGCTTCAAAGAGGCTTTTAATGAGTGCTCAAAGGATAATAAGGAAAATGTTACTGGAATCTCAAGGAAAGGCAAACCTTTTTATGTAGTTTTGGAAAGTTTGGTAGCATAGAAAATAGGAAATGATGTAAAGAATTTAACTATGGAGATTTCTAGGCAGAATATTAAAAGTACCAGCTGGCTTCTTCTCACTGTCTATGATAAAACATGAAAGGAAAGAAATTAGTTAAATAATAAGCTGTTAAATATAAAGGATATAGGACTCACTGGGTTTGAAAATAAAACTGTCTCTAACCCTAATAGCTTCCAGGCTAAGGTCAAATCCAGAGTAGGGTTGTAAGACCTTTGTTAAGACCTCAGAAAAATCCAAGGCCATATCTCATAGAATCTTTCAGATGGAGAAAAGGCTTTTAAGAATCTTAAGGGCTTCCAGAGATAAACCCATGCACAGTCACCTTATCTTTGACAAAAGAGGAAAGAATATACAATGGAGAAAAGAAAGTCTCTTCAATAAGTGGTGCTGGGAAAACTGGACAGCTATATGTAAAAGAATGAAATTAGAACACTCCCTAACACCATACACAAAAATAAACTCAAAATGGATTAAAGACCTAAATGTAAGGCCAGACACTATCAAACTCTTAGAAGAAAACATAGGCAGAACACTCTATGACATAAATCACAGCAAGATCTTTTTGACCCACCTCCTAGAGAAATGGAAAGAAAAACAAAAATAAACAAATGGGACCTAATGAAACTTAAAAGCTTTTGCACAGAAAAGGAAACCATAAACAAGACGAAAGGACAACCGTCAGAATGGGAGAAAATATTTGCAAATGAAGCAACTGACAAAAGATTAATCTCCAAAATATACAAGCAGCTCATGCAGCTCAATATCAAAAAAACAAACAACCCAATCCAAAAATGGGCAGAAGACATAAATAGACATTTCTCCAAAGAAGATATACAGATTGCCAACAAACACATGAAAGGATGCTCAACACCACTAATCATTAGAGAAATGCAAATCAAAACTACAAAGAGATATCACCTCCTACCAGTCAGAATGGCCATCATCTCAGCATATACCCTGAGAAAACAATAACTCAAAAAGAGTCACGTACCACAGTGTTCACTGCAGCTCTATTTACAATAGCCAGGACATGGAAGCAACCTAAATGTCCATCGACAGATGAATGGATAAAGAAGATGTGGCACATATATACAATGGAATATTACTCAGCCATAAAAAGAAACAAAATTGAGTTATTTATAGTGAGGTGGATGGACCTAGAGTCTGTCATACAGAGTGAAGTAAGTCAGAAAGAGAAAAACAAATACCATATGCTAACACATATATATGGAATCTAAAAAAAAAAAAGGTTCTGATGAACCTAGGGGCAGGACAGGAATAAAGACACAGATGTAGAGAATGGACTTGAGGACACAGGGAGTGGGAAGGATAAGCTGGGACAAAGTGAGAGAGTGGCATGGACATATATACATTACCAAATGTAAAATAGATAGCTAGTGGGAAGCAGCCACAGAGCACAGGGAGATCAGCTTGGTGCTTTGTGACCACCTAGAGGGGTGGGATAGGGAGGGTGGGGTGGAGATGCAGGAGGGAGGAGATATGGAGATATATGCATATGTATATCTGATTCACTTTGTTATAAAGCAGAAACTAACACACCATTGTAAAGTAGTTATACTCCAATAAAGATGTTAAAATAAATTAAAAGTCCACTACTAAAAAAAAAAGAATCTCAATGTTTTCCAAAAATCTTAAGGGCTTTCCCCATAACAATCTCACAAGAGGCCAAAGTACAGAAAGCATTATCTCAAAATAATTTGTGTTTGTGGCTTTTATCTAAAAAAGTGTATTATAAATCGACACATAAAAAGCCCACAATGTTTTTAAAAGAATTTACCAGCTTTGATTGAAAGGGAAAGAGATGGTGAGAAATAAAAAGAGGTGTTTGGACTACTATAACCTATTTCTACAGATGATGTCACGGTTGTCCAGTTACACCTGTGGAAGTCCACCAATCCCTGAACTCCTTGCTTCAAAAAAGCCTATATAAGATCAGCAGGTGCAGTCTAAGTTTACTCAGCTATAAACACAGACAATTTCTTATAGAGAAGGATTCAAAAGGCAGAGGGAATGAAGCCATGACTCTAGGGGCAGAGCCAAGAGTCATGGAAAACAACTTCTAGGAAGTAGGACTGAGACCTATTCAAGGAATTCACAACATGAGCCTGCTGGGTTTCAGGATTGCTAGGGAGCAGTGACTGTTGTGTGCTTTCTATTATATTTTCCTCCTTTACCTATAAGGGGTTCCCCTATGTCTATTCCACCACGGCATGTTGAGCATGTGGGGGATATATATAATCTCATTTACAGGTCTTCAGAGGGAACTACACCCAAGGAGCCTTATCTACACCTGGACCTGATTCGGTAGCAAGATCCTTTAGGTGGCAAGATCCTTTCAAGCTGATGCTGTAGTGAAATAAAACCTGAGGGGATCCTAAGAGAGGGGATGAATAAGTGTTGCACATGGGAGGGATGTGAACTGTGACCAGAAGATGACCAGGGTGTGGACCTAGTGTTTCTCATGGATAAAATCACACACAAGTAAATTTGAAATTCATAATTCATATTAAGTTCAATTTGTTCCTTAGTATATCAATTGTATAAGCATAAGTTCACATTTTCAAACCAGGTGTTGTATCAGAATTGACTACCTGAAAGGAGAATTTGTAGTTTGAAAATTAATTGCTTAGCATGGAATTAGGGCAAAGAAAGGATTTATGCAAGGAACATAGTCTGATGAAATCTCATGAAGAGTTCCTGCCCTGTAGCAGAGAAAGACTCTAGAGACCTTGATGCTCATGTAATTCAGATTTTAAAACACTCTAGAAAATGCTGGATGCTCATTGCTATGTGTTTCTGTAAAGTCTCCTTTTTAATATGCTGGCTATATTCTTTTGGTAAGAGTTTTAAAATACATATTAATATCACTGATTAAGCAACAATCAAGTAAAGTAATTTTTCTCCATGGACCTAAGAGACATTTTGTAGTACTCATAATGTGTTAGTTTGATTAGTTTAAATTTCAAAATAGTAAGCCTTATTTTCCTTAAGACTTTGTACCAAGTATAATCTATATTGACACTTTATATTTTACAAGTTGATATGTAAATAAAACAAATAAGTAAAATGAGGTATATATATCTGACATATCACTCATCTAAAACTTAAGCCACTCCACTACAAAGCTTTTTAGCACTCCTCATTGCTATCATCTGTAGACTTGCCACGCACCCCCTTATTAATGAAGATTATGAAATTTTAGTCACATTTTTTACCTGCCCTAACTTTTAGAATATTCCTACAACATCAACAGGAACAATTAATATAATGACCTGGACCCTTAAATTGCAATAAGCTTAACTCTACTCCCAGGCTCTAAAGTGGATCTTGTCTTCAGTAGAACATCCCCCCCTCAGATACATTAAACTTTGACACTGCACTCTCTGACCACAACTTCCATCCTGTCACATCTCCTTCACTCCTGCTTCACCTAGTCTTTGGCCATGGAGAAATGTTGTTCCATTTTCTACCAGCCCAATCCTTTCCTGACCTCTCTTCCTTCCTAACCTCACCTAGACACTGCTGTTGATCATTTTGACCTCAGCTCTATTTGTTTATATACTACAATATGACCAAAAAGTTACAACACTGATTTCAAAAATAAAATTAATTTGGTTTTGCTTGCATGATTACAAAAGAAACACATGTGCATTGGGCAAATATTTAGGAAACAAAGAAAATGATAAAATTAAAATCACCATTAACCATATTAAAAAGAAATATGCAGTATTAACATTTTGATGTATATATCTTACCAGTTATTTCTATTCATATATATATATATAAATACAGATTTTTTTAAAAATATAGACTGGACTGTATATATTGGTTTCTTAAAGTCATGTGGGTTTTTTTTTATTCCAATACTACTCCATAAATAATCAAGATTAAAAATTTTTACAAGATAATAGCATTTTTGAAAATATATTACAAAAGTCTTTAATATAGAGATTTAAGTTATAACTATGACATAATTTATGTAGCAGAGATCTTTTACGAATGTTATGACCAAAACTATTAAAATCTCACATTAGTTCCTGTGACATAATTTATGTAGCAGAGATCTTTTACGAATGTTATGACCAAATCTATTACAATCTCACATTAGTTCCTGTCACCCTTTAAAATTCTAATTGTGATTATATTTCTCTCTCTATTAAATATTTCTATATGTAGAGGTCATCTCTAATTTTAAACACTATTTGGCAGTAAGAATTTGACATAATTTTAAAACATAAAGGTCTGTTTTCTTTTCAGTATTGCCATTTCTTCAAATAGAATATATCACCATAAGTCTCTGTATACTAATTTTCAAGGGTACATATTTTCTTTTCATTATCACTACATTCCTATTTTAAAATACATATTATTATTTAATTTTTTAAAAAACAGATATTGAAAGTATTTTATTTATTCTTAATAGAAAAATGGGAGTACAGGTTGTTCATATCCAAAATGGACTCCCTGGCCAAACACTATTTATCATTCTAGCCACCACTATTGAATTATATTTCTTTTTTTTTTTAACATCTTTACTGGAATATAATTGCTTTACAATGGTGTGTTAGTTTCTGCTTTATAACAAATTGAATCAGTTATACATATACATATGTTCCCATATCTCTTCCCTCTTGCATCTCCCTCCCTCCCACCCTCCCTATCCCACCCCTCTAGGTGGTCACAAAGCACCGAGCTTATCTCCCTGTGCTATGCGGCTGCTTCCCACTAGCTATCTATTTTACGTTTGGTAGTGTATATATGTCCATGCCACTCTCTCACTTTGTCACAGATTACCCTTCCCCCTCCCCATATCCTCAAGTCCATTCTCTAGTAGGTCTGTGTCTTTATTCCCGTCTTACCCCTAGGGTCTTCATGACATTTTTTTTTCATTAGATTCCATATATATGTGTTAGCATACGGTATTTGTCTTTCTCTTTCTGACTTACTTCATTCATTCTGTATGACAGACTCTAGGTCCATCCACCTCACTATAAATAACTCAATATCATTTCTTTTTATGGCTGAGTAATATTCCATTGTATATATGTGCCACATCTTCCTTATCCATTCATCCGATGATGGACACTTAGGTTGCTTCCATGCCCTGGCTATTGTAAATAGAGCTGCAATGAACATTTTGGTACATGACTCTTTTTGAATTATGGTTTTCTCAGGGTATATACCCAGTAGTGGGATTGCTGGGTCATATGGTAGTTCTATTTGTAATTTTTTAAGGAAACTCCATACTGTTCTCCATAGTGGCTGTATCAACCTACATTCCCACCAGCAGTGCAAGAGTGTTCCCTTTTCTCCACACCCTCTCCAGTATTTATTGTTTCTAGATTTTTTGATGATGGCCATTCTGACTGGTGTGAGATGATATCTCATTGTAGTTTTGATTTGCATTTCTCTAATGATTAATGATGTTGAGTATTTTTTCATGTGTTTCTTGGCAATCTGTATATTCTTTGGAGAAATGTCTATTTAGATCTTCTGCCCATTTTTTGATCGGGCTGTTTGTTTTTTTGTTATTGAGCTGCATGGGCTGCTTGTATACTTTGGTGATGAATCCTTTGTCAGTTGCTTCATTTGCAAATGTTTTCTCCCATTCTCAGGGTTGTCTTTTAGTCTTGTTTATGGTTTCCTATGCTGTGCAAAAGCTTTGAAGTTTCATTAGGTCCCATTTGTTTATTTTTGTTTTTATTTCCATCTCTCTAGTAGGTGGGTCAAAAAGGATCTTGCTGTGATTTATGTCATAGAGTGTTCTGCCTATGTTTTCCTCTAAGAGTTTGATAGTTTCTGGCCTTAAATTTAGGTCTTTAATCCATTTTGAGTTTATTTTTGTGTATGGTGTTAGGGAGTGTTCTAATCTCATACTTTCACATGTAGCTGTCCAGTTTTCCCAGCACCACTTATTGAAGAGGCTGTCTTTTCTCCACGGTATATTCTTGCCTCCTTTATCAAAGATAAGGTGACAATATGTGCATGGGTTTATCTCTAGCCTTTCTAGCCTGTTCCATTGATCTATCTTTCTGTTTTTGTGTCAGTACCATACTGTCTTGATTACTGTAGCTTTGTAGTATAGTCTGAAGTCAGGGAGCCTGATTCCTCCAGCCCCGTTTTTTGTTCTCCAGATTGCTTTGGTTTTTTGGGGTCTTTTGTGTTTCCATACAAATTGTGAAATTTTTTGTTCTAGCTCTGTGAAAAATGCCAGTGGTAGTTTGATAGGGATTGCATTGAATCTGTAGATTGCTTTGGGTAGTACAGTCATTTTCACAATGTTGATTCTTCCAATCCAAGAACATAGTATATCTCTCCATCTATTTGTATCATCTTTAATTTCCTTCATCAGTGTCTTATAATTTTCTGCATACAGGTCTTTTTTCTCCTTAGGTAGGTTTATTCCTAGATATTTTATTCTTTTTGTTGCAGTGGTAAATGGGAGTGTTTTCTTAATTTCACTTTCAGATTTTTCATCATTAGTGTATAGGAATGCAAGAGATTTCTGTGCATTAATTTTGTATCCTGCTACTTTACCAAATTCATTGATTAGCCCTAGTAGTTTTCTGGTAGCATCTTTAGGATTCTCTATGTGTGGTATCATGCCATCTGCAAACAGTGACAGCTTTACTTCTTCTTTTCTGATTTGGATTCCTTTTATTTCCTTTTCTTCTCTGATTGCTGTGGCTAAAACTTCCAAAACTATGTTGAATAAGAGTGGTGAGAGTGGGCAGCCTTGTCTTGTTCCTGATCTTAGTGGAAATGCTTTCAGTTTTTCACCATTGAGGAGGATGTTGGCTGTGGGTTTGTCATATATGGCCTTTATTATGTTGAGGAAAGTTCTCTTTATGCCTACTTTCTGGAGGGTTTTTATCATAAATGGGTGTTGAATTTTGTCGAAAGCTTTCCCTGCATCTATTGAGATGATCATATGGTTTTTCTCCTTCAATTTGTTAATACGGTGTATCACTTTGACTGATTTGCGTATATTGAAGAATCCTTACATTCCTGGGGTAAACCCCACTTGATCATGGTGTATGATCCTTTTAATGTGCTGTTGGATTCTGTTTGCTAGCATTTTGTTGAGGATTTTTGCATCTATGTTCATCAGTGATATTGGCCTGTAGTTTTCTTTCTTTGTGACATCTTTGTCTGGTTTTGCATGTTATTATTTTAAAAAGAAAAGTCTCCAGCTTAATAAAGCCATTTCAAAGCCCTCTCCCTGCAAATCATTTAAGTGGGTACAAAAAACAATAAAACTAATTCAGAAAAAGGAGAGGAAGGAAGAATCCAAAAAAGCAACCTACACTACAAGAGTTGAAAATATAAATGGTAGAAATATTTTTAGACACTGTTCTTTTTGCTTTAAAGTGCAGTACAAGAGAACACTAGGCCAGTAGTTTTCAAATATTTTTAGCAGCATTTATTTTGCAAAAGGAAATGTTTATGCAAGAACAATACATAAAACACATGAAGTGGGCTGCTTCAGTTCAAGCCCGGGGGAGCAGGTCTGGACACACACCGGTTGGATGGGCCACACCCTACTGGGGTCCTTGAAACACACCTACAACCCTCAGGGCTCTGGGGAAAAGCTGTAAACAAAAATTTATATTTAAACACCTATCAGCAACATGGTATCAGCAACAGAGAAGTCTCAGAAATTATTAACGTATGTGAATATATATCAAGTATAAATGTTCTGATTTACTTTGTAATGTTCAAACATCACTATATGGTAGTTCTAGTTTTAATTTTTTGAGGAACCTCTATACTATTTTCTGTAGTGGCAGCACCATTCTACATTACCACCAACAGTGTACAAGGGTTCCAATATCTCCACATCCTAGCCAACACTTAAAAAAAATTTTTACAATAGCCATCCTAAAAGGTATGAATGAGGTTATAAATTACTGTAGTCTTAATCTAGCAATCCCATTTTGTGTATATATCCAAAAGACTTGAAATCAGTATCTTGAAGAGGTATCTGCAACCCCATGTTCATATCCAAGTGTAAAATGAATCCAAGAAAACAACCAAAATATCCAAAAACAATGAATGAATAAAGAAAATGTAGTCTATATGTAAAATATTATTCTGCCTTAAAAAAGAAGGAAACCCTACCACTTATGACAACATGGATGAGTCTACAGGATATTATATTACATGAAGTAAGCCAGTCACAGAAGGACAAATACCACATGATTCCACTTATATGGCATATCTAAAATAGTTGATGGTGGTTTGCCAGGGGCTTGTGGGAGAGGAAATGGGAAATTGTTTTCAATGATATAAAGTTTCTGTTATGCAAAATGAGTAAGTTCTAGAAATCTGCTGTACAACATAGTACCTGTAGTTAACAGTATGGTATTATGCACTGTAAAATACATTAAGAGGATAGATCTCATGTAAGTGTTCTTACCAAAAAAAAGAACCAAAGAAATTTTTGGAGGTGATGAATATGTACAGTGCCTTGGTTTTGGTGATGGTATCATGGGTGTATGCATATGTCTGAACTCATCGGAATGTATAAATTAAATGTGTGACTTTTTTATATCAATCATACCTCACTAAAAATTCAATATAAAGACCTTTTACAATATAATTTTGTTTTCATGTACAGAAATATGTGTTATTCTGTATTTTTAGAAAGAATTTAACTTTTTAAAAAAGTTACTGGATAGAAATCTGTTCATCAACAAATACATAGCTCAAAATTTATATAAATTTTAGCACTTCCTTTCACTCTCAAATGTTTCCTGATCTGGATAAGAAAATAATATTTTATGGTTAAGAAATTTGAAACGTTGACACCTTCAGTTGACTTTTTCTATAAGCCAAAATATTATCAATTGAAAAATTACTCTAAGGGTGCTGAAGTACCTGATAAGCTCAGAGCAAAAGCAAGTTATATATAAGTGAAGGATATTTTCAATTCTATGTTTTAAAATAAAATGTCGTGTGTTAGTCCCAGTTTTCTGAGAAGCAGATGCCAATATAGGATTAAATGTGGAAGGATTTTCTTAAGGGAATACTGTGAGAGGAAATGGGAAGGGATCTAGAGAAGGCTGGGAGAGTTGTCAGAGTGCAATGGAAGTCTAACACTGAGTGAAGGAGGGAGGAAGGAACGTTGGGTGGAAGAGATGTAAGCTGAGGTTGGAGTGCTGTCAGGCACATCTCACAGCCACCACAAATGTGTAAGTATTTCAGCCCAAACATTTCTACAGAGCACTATTTTTTGGCCACCATTCAGAGTACCTTTCTACAATTGTCAAAAAAGTTACCTATGGGACTTCCCTGGTGGTGCAGTGGTTAAGAATCCGCCTGCCAATGCAGGGGACACAGGTTTGAGCCCTGGTCCAGGAAGATCCCACATGCTGCGGAGCAACTAAGCCTGTGCACCACAACTACTGAGCCTGCATTCTAGAGCCCGCGAGCCACAACTACTGAGCCATTGTGTCACAACTACTGAAGCCCACACACCTAGAACCCATGCTCCACAACGAGAGGCCACCTCAATGAGAAGCCCGTGCACCACAACGAAGAGTGGCCCCCACTCACCGCAACTAGAGAAAGCCCGTGTGCAGCAACGAAGACCCAACGCAGCCAAAATTAAATAAATAAATAAATTTGTGTTTTTTTAAAAGTCACCTGTTTCCTTTCAATGTTTCACCAAATTTAGATGCTGCAAATCTGTCTTCTAAATTTTATTCATTCCAGACATAATGTAAACTTATCCAGTTAAAAGTTCCTACAAATTGAATTTTACAAGGTGGAATTAGAGAATTTGGAAATCAAAGCTCATACAATTTATTCAATACTTCCCTTGCTTGTGAGGATAAAGTTCAACATCTTCCATTGTGTGACTTTTTATTTCATAATTGCAATTTTCTAAAAGCTTTAAAAACTGGAGGTGTTGGGTGTTCCATTCATTAAATATTTTCATTTAAGGTCTCAAACTGATTTTGAATAAATTCAACAAAAATTTGGAGTATCTGTTTCCAAAAATAGCCCAATACCATTATTGTAGCTTAGGCTGATTTACAAAATACTTCTTCAAAGGCTCAAGTATTTCTGCAGTCTGACTGGTTATGGATGAAGAGAGAAAGTGCATACTTTCTGAAATGTTTTATAATTCAACATATGCTTCTTTGTTGAATTAACTGCAGTTAACTTTGTAAGTTAATTGTCCTATGTACATATGTATGTTTACATTTTGACAACCAAAGCTTCTATTTAGATTGGCTTCTATTTAAAATATCAGCTGTTTGGATTCAATTGCACATCATATGTGTTCCACAAACAATTCCTAGTACATTTCTATTCCATAGGTTTCTTAATTTACTAAGAACATTGTTTTTACCACAAGGCTGTGCTTCTTAATAAAATCTGTTTCATATTATCATTGTTAAACCCAATAATTTTCTTTTTAGTGAGAAACTTTATCACTGAACTTGTAATTACATTCAAAATATTAGCTGTTTCACTTTGACATAATAAATTCCCAAAAGTTTTACTTTGATTCCATAAATTGGATGAAAAATTGAACCATCATTGGAATAAACTGACTTTATATTTGAATAATTTGATGACATTAATATAAAATTGGTAACATTTGACTACTTGTGAAGTTCTGCTGATGAAGCCAACATGTTCATATTCCTTAATAGTTTCTTACTTATCTGTCTCTAATGCTATTTATTCACTGGTAAAGTGAACTATCACTTCCCTTTCCTATCTACACATAAAAAGTTTGAATAAAAAATGAGCAAGAAATTACTTTTTAATTATTTTTTGATCTAGATGAAAAAAATCATGCTTTCCACTGTAATGTATAAATGTTTATTCTGAAAGTGCACTTGTAAAATTATCAACTTTGGACACAGTCTTTTTCAGAAAACTGCTAATTTTGAAATTAATGATACTGCTTCTTCAGCAGATTTGTGTCTCTTGTATTCCAAGTGACCAGATATGGCCCCCACGTGGGTTGCAGTATTGACAAATGTTTTGTGCAAAATACATTCTGCTCATCATCAGTTTCTTTGAGAAATGTAAATTCTGTATGAAATTTTTTACTAAATAAAGCATGCACTTTATTTAGATCATTACTGCTGAAAAAGTGTATTGGAAAACACAATACTGTTAATCAAATTATAAAGTAATTTCATTGTACAGTAAATAAACAATTATAAGAAGAGTTTTTAATATATACGATGTACTATAGATCAAGAGTGTTCAGCCTCTATTTTCTGCACATATTTCATGCACACTCAACCAATAATTTTCCTTGTTTCCCACTGACTCTGCCTACTAATGGCCTGGTAGCCTTGGGTGTCTTGAATGTTGTAGCACAAGCCACATCACAATGGCTGGAATGACAGGTGTTGTCAGGGACATCACCGTTGAATAAATCTACCACCACCTGCAGCCAGAGTTACCTGTTTCTATGCTACAGGTAAATAAATTTAACCTCTGTGCTGAAATGCTTCATTTTACCAGTGAGCACCATTATGCTGCCTTTGAAAGGAAGGTATTGGTTTATTGCATCTGCGAGGGGTCAAGACACAGATTCAGGTTATCTTAAGGTCATCTTTCAGATTTCACCATGTGTCAAAGTGAGAAATCTGTTAACTGCACATACATTTCATATACTGCTAGATGAGACCATGGCAGTAGCTAGAAGTAAAAAGTGGAGATCTAATGTCACACAACAGCTTCCCCATAAAGCAGACTCAGAGATGGAGACTACACAAGAAGTTTGTAGGAGTGTGTTCTTGGATCAAAATATGTGGTAGGAGCAAAAGAAGTAGAACTGGGCAGAGGGAGAACTGAGTAGCAATGCAGTCACAACAAAGGCCCTTGCTGATCCCATGAGGAGCTCTGGAGCTGGGATGGTTCTTATAATTGCTCAAAATAGAAAGAGGATGAGACTTTAACTCCCTGCATTTATCAGTCATTAGATGAGACAATGTGGTTCTGAGGACAAGCTTTGGAATTAAATTAATAGACCATACATTTTAAGCATTTAGAGAAGAATTCAGTTGAGAGCTGTCTGCTGCCAGCCACTACCAGTAGCTGGAGAAATGAGTGCTTTGGTCTTTGGAAGAATCAGGGCAGCATAACTTGGCATCTACTATTTATCCAAACACAACCCAGCTTATCTCAATGCAACTATTCATAACAACTTCTCATTA
Source organism: Orcinus orca (assembly GCF_937001465.1). Lineage (NCBI taxonomy): Eukaryota > Metazoa > Chordata > Mammalia > Artiodactyla > Delphinidae > Orcinus > Orcinus orca. The sequence goes on from NC_064559.1 coordinate 146,800,450, forward strand.
AAAGTGAAAAACCTGGAACAATGCTAAACTGGACAGGAGTCAGTATAGCAGCTGTAATTCAGTGCTGAACTAGACAAACTAGCATGTATGACCAAGTACTTCCACTCTCTCTTGGTTCTACTCTTTGGAGAACCTTTGACCACCATTTGATTTCTCTTACCCAGTTTCATCCCCTGCCTACTTCTTAAATATTTATCTTTCCCTAAGAATCCAATCTTTGTCACCTTCTCTTATTACTCTATATTTAGATTAATCTTGTACATATTGATGACTTTATTCATTTAAAAAACTTTTGAGTGGATTTTATGTGATAAACACTGTGCTAATGTCTGGGGGTTAAAAAAAAGATCTCATCTATGTTGTTGCACAGAGGTAAACACATAACCTAGGGGAGTATATAAAAGATTCATCAAGGGGCACCGAATCCAATCATCTGATTGCATTTTGGAAAATCAAACAGGCAGCAATGTGGAAATGGTTTGGACTGGACAAAATGTTATAATTAAAGAAGCTAGGAAGAAAATATGGGGCCTAATCTAAGTCAGTTCAAGTGATGCTGGAGAAAAGAGGACTAATTTGAAGACATTACAAAGAGACATAATATATAGGAAATTGTATATGGAGGTAAAGAAAATGGAAGAGTTATGATGACGACAGGCTTCTCACTAGGGTAACTGGCTAGATAGTAGTGCCACTCACTAAGAAAGAAAATAATATAGGATAAGGAGTAATTTTAACTTGTTGCATCTGAAGTGTCTGTGAGACACCCAAGAGATAATGTGTAACAGGCAGCTGCATATACACTAGAGTTCAGAAAAGAAATATGGACTGCAGACATACATTCTGGGAGATCAGTATCATACAGTTGATGTGGAAGACATGCAAGGAGATAAGACTAACCACAAAAAGATTATACAGTAAGAAAAGAAAGATAAATTAATCCTAGGAGGACATCACAATTTATAAAGTAAGTAGAGGAAGAAAAGCCTTCCAAGAAGGCTAAGCACTCAGAGGAAACATCTGGAAAGTGAAATACCATGGAAATCAAGGGATTTGATTTGAAGGGTCTGGTTTGAAAAAGACGAGAGTGGCCAAAAATGTCCAGTGAGGCACTGAGTTTTACAGTAGAAGAAATAAGATGTGTCCATCGATTTAACAACAAAGGGGGCACTGAAAATCTTGACAAGAGCAAGCAGTCTCAGTGGTGGGGCAGAAGCCAGACTTCAGTTGAAGAGTGATTTGAAGAGAAGACATAGTAAATATGAATATAAGACACATGTTCAGGGATATAGGAAGGAGAAGGGATAGGAGGTAAAAAGAAATATAGGGTTGAGATAGGTAGGATTCGTTGTTGCTTTTAAGATGAACATGACTTGAATATGTTTATATGATGATGAAACAGCCAGAAAAGAGATAAAGTTTGAAGATACACGAGAAGAATATGATACCTGAAACAAGGTCACTAAGAAGAAAGAAGAGGACAAATCTGAGAGGAATATACTTAAACAGGAAGGCTATTGGGAGGTTGAAAAAATTAAAGGCAAGGATGGGTGCTATTGTGGGCTGAGTTGTATCCCTAAAAAAATATAGGGATACAAGTTCAAGTCCTAAACGCTGGTACCTGTGAAAATGACCTTATTTGGAAATAGGGTCTTTATGGATGTAATCAAGTTAAAATGAGTCATATTGGATTAAGGGGGGCCCTAATCCAATGACTGATAACCTTATAAGATAAAATTTTGGACACTAACACACAGATACAGAGGGGAGAAGACTGTGTGAATATGGAGATTATTTTAACAAAATATAATATTTTGGTTTGGAACTCAGTTTAGCTAAAGAAATTTTACATTTGTTTGAGGTGGGGGTAATATGCAATATTTGGTTTCAAGTCTCAGGTACTGATAGTGATTGGAAAGTTTGTTCTAGTGAATAGTTTAATCTTTCCTGTAAAATCTTATTGATTTCCATTGTAAATTATTTCATCCACTGTCTTTCATTCCCTATGCCTAGATGATCAGATATTCAAAAATAAGCGAGTTCAAATTAATAATGTTTTACTCTAGTCTTTCTTCAATATTTTTTGGTCAATTGCTTCATTCCCTTCAAACGATTTGTAATGCAAATGAAAGAATCTAATAAGTCACGAGTTAGATTCTGACTTCTTGAATTAACTTCATTTAATAGCTCCAACTACAGGAAAGAGCAGACCTTCTTGCTTTTCGGGTGAAAAGAGTCACAATTTGAAATGTCAGTTGCCTCAGGCAGCACTCACATACAACTCACATTGAGTTGTATTTAAACATAGCTTCACACTGAAGCTAGCTTCACACTGAATTATAATAGAGAAGTCACTGAAGTCATCTCTTTTAATCTATAGCAGAAAAAGGAAAAGGATTTTAGTATTCCTTAACTTACGAAAAATGGTTCATATATATATATAATAGTCCACTATATTTATCTTATATAATGATAATTTTTCTCTGAAAAAATCTAAAAATGTGTACAGTTATCCAATAATTGATACAATTTGGTATAATATCAGCATATATATGAATTAATGTGATAAAAATATAGAGATAAAAAATTAGTTCCATAATTATTTTAGTTGGCAACAGTGAAGATTTCCAGTTAATGATTATCTAAGGGAGATAAGACAAAAGCATTTTGAAGTCTAGAAGTATAACTTTGTGAAGAAAATAAAGGCATCCCAGACAGAACAGATTTTAAAAGAGGCTGTCTCCTATTTTAGGTAAATCCAGCTAAAGATCCACAAAACATTCCCAGGTTAGGCCAGCAATATCTTCTCACAATAAATTCTTTATAATACATACATTAACTTAAATTACTTGCTAAATATTTATTAGTCCAAAAAAGGAAATCAAGACTACAAATAGAAACAATTGAGAAAATAACAAAAATGTATCAAATTAAAAATTATTACAGCCTAAGTGATACTCAATAAAAAATGTATAACTTTAAATATTTTTAGTAAAATGAACTAAGAGATAATAGAGGAAAGAAAAATTAGCAGCTCTTTAAAAATGAAGAAAAAGGAATAATATTAATAAAAGCCGAAATTATTATTAGTGAAGGAAAACAATAGGACTTTGTGCTTCAGCCATACTGGTGATTTTTAGTCTCCTTTTTCTGCCTCAGGGCATTTTCATAAGCTGTTTCCTCAAACTGCAATGATATCTGCCTCTTCTTCTTCACCTAAATCACACTTACTAAATCAATAGAGATCTCAGTTTAAACATTATTTTTGCAGAGGTTTCCTTGACACCCATATGGGTTAACTCCTTCTTGTATATGCATCCACACACCCTAGCTCTTATCCCAATTACATTACTTATTCACTGCTAGATTATAAGTATCACAAAGGCAAGGACCATATCTGATCATTTCACCACTGAATCTCTAGTGCCCAATACAGTGCTCTCCATATAAAGTGGGCTTGAAACATTTGTGTGAAATGAATACATAAGTAAATAAATGAATGAAAGATGTCTTGGGAGAAAATACAAACACACAATTTTCCAGAAATTTGAATCCACAAATAAAAAAGAACCACAAATACACAAAATTAAGCACGGGAAAAGGAAAGAACAGATATTAAGGAGACTTTAAAGAGCCACAGGGGTGTCAAGGAAACCTCTCTGAAGAAATGTTTAAACTGAAATCTCTATAAAGATTTAGTAAGTGTTATTAAGGTGAAAAGAAGAGGCAGTTTGAGGAAACAGCTTATGAAAATGCCCTGAGGCAGAAAAAGGAAGGTGGAGTGGGGGGAATCTGTGAGGCTGAAGCAGAAAAAAGTCCTCCTTGGTGCACTAGAAACATTTCCTTTAAAGACAGTAACAAGGGACTTCCCTGTTGGCACAGTGGTTAAGACTCTGCGCTCCCAATACAGGAGGTGGGGGTTCGATCCCTGGTCAGGGAACTAGATCCCACATGCATGCTGCAACTAAGTAAGCCTGCCTGTTGCAACTAAGACCTGGTGTAACCAAATAAATTAAAAAAAAAAAAGACATTATTTAAATAAATAAGTAAAGTCGGTAACAAGTCAGGAAGCCCACTAGCAACAGTTATTAAACACTGACTAGAAATTTCAGTACAATAAATAGGTTAAGAAACAAAAATATGATGTACAGCGATTGTACCCGAAGGGTCAAAATTATTTTTATTTTCAGATGATACTGTTATCCAACTAAAAATGTAAGAGAAGAAATGGAAAAAGCAAAGACTAAGACTAATAGGAGAGTTTAGTAAGATATCTAGTCACAAAACTACATACATTGTTTCATGTTAGTCTCATCTACTGACAGCAATGCTATTGGCTAGGAATGCTTGGGGCACTGTACTACTTGTGGCAGCTCCCCAACACATTTCCTCCAACAGAGCCAATGTTGTGGCTGGATCTGCCCTTGTGGTTCTTATTATGATTGCAACACATAACTCTGCAACAACTATCAAGGAACATTGAAAAGACAAGGTTATTACTCACAGCTCTTAGAGAATACATGGCACACACCTCAGGGCCACACAGGGAAGTTGCAGGTTGAGAGAGAGGGAGAAAGCATGTATCTGGGGTTCTGCCTTTACTGGGGTCAAGGATGGGGTCCCTAGGGTTTCGCGGGCTTACTCTTTATTTAAAACATAAGAGCAGGAATTAGGGTGCAGGAAGGGAAAAGTCGGGTTACTGTTTTGCTAGCACCTGTGTCATATAGCTGATAATAAGTTGATTCAAGATGGATGCATTTGAAACAGATGCCTCAGCAGTCAAAAGTTAAATGTCAGGCATTTATATTACAATCAAAAAAGCTTACTGTCAGGCACTTATACTACATATATTTATATAGTATAATACTAATTTTTAAGAAGATATATATCTGATTACATTCAAACATTCATGAGTATCTATCTCTGGGTGGAAGAATTACAGATGATTTTCCTTTCCTTTACACCTTTCCTTTACACTTTGATAGAAACTAATTTTATAATCGAGTTATAAAGGTATAAAATAATTATAAACATACCTACTTGCCAAAAAGAGCCTACAAATATAATTATATTCATATCAGTTATTATACAGTATAAAATAGCCTCAAGTTTTAATATAATTGTGTTTTCCTCCAAAATAAACAACCCCAGACTCTGTAATAATTGGAGACATTTACTTCATCTCTACCTGTATAAGGAGAACCTTCCAGTGGCACTTGCTTGGCTCCACCTTCTACTCCTTAATTTAATTTCCAATTTTGGGAAACATGTCAATCATGAGAGTTACCTGAGAAGAGCAAATAACCAATTTTAAGTCAATAGCCTTAACATTATGTATAAGAATTTATCTGGCCTTCCTCTATTTTAACGTACATCAGCTTTGTAAATGGCTCTTTTTTCCTTCTTTGATACTCAAAGACCTTTTTTTCATTTCATATTTGTGTTTTGGATTGGTCAGACTAGCAGCAGTTAAATAAGAATGAAAGGAAAGAGAGAGGAAAGAAGCAAGGGAGGAAGGGAGGGAGGGAGGGAGGGAGGGAGGAGAAAGAAATTCATGAACTTAAAATCAAAAGAATGATAATGGATTAAAGAATGAAAATTTAAACTACACACTTCCTCTGACTTACTGGAGTCTAAATCTCTCTCTATATGATGCATGTTCAAACTGAATATTCATATATTAAGACAGAACAGAGAGGTAAAATGATAATTCAAAAAGAGGGATAACGCTTTTAAAGGCATTTTAATACTTAAAATCAATTGTGTTACTGACACAGGAGTACAGAGGCTATAAAAAATGTTCTGAGTACTAAAGTAATTCTTAGCAACTGCCAATATTTCCAAGTTATTCAGTTTTATTGCCAAAAAATATACTTGGATAATGTTGTCTAAGCTTGTTACAGACATGCCTTTATTACATTATTAATAAATATCATATCCTTTTCTTTTAGGAGATGAAGGGAATAGAATAATAGAAGAAATATCCAATAAAAGGTTTGGGGATTTTTATAAAACTCTAGCCAAAAACATGTTCATTATACTTTAAAAGAGTAAATATTATGGCATATGAATTATATCTCAATTTTTTAAAAAACATTGCTCATTTTGCTATTTAGTGTCCATTATCAAAAGGAGCAACATGACAGTGGCTTAACAAAAGATCTGGAAACTTTAATTCCTAATAATCTAATAATGCAGAAATAACATTAGCATAACCTAAAGAAATATATCATTAATTTGTCCCTTAGATTTTTCTCTCTTTTAAATATCAGCTCTCAACTGACCACTGATTAAGTGCAAGATTCCAATAATTTAATGCTTGAATTCTCTAAAATGCTAATTTATTATTATGAATGCTTGATATAAGACACAGAAGTAGGGGGTGACGAGCAAGACAGTAGAATAGGAAGCTCAAGACTCTCCTTCTCACACTGAGACACCAAATTAACTACAATACATAGATCAATTCCCTTTGTGAGAAAACCCAAAAGTTAAGAGGCTCCTGTGCCACAGGCAAGCATGAAACCAGCTGCATCAAAGCCAACAAGAAAATTCATGGCACCCACTCTCCAGAGCCTCCCTGCCCCAGGTATAGCATGATCAGGAGGAAACTCCCACTCGCCCCAGCTTCTTCCAGAGGAGGGGAAAAGTTGGAGCATGTGTCTAACATTCTGACTTTTCAGAGGGCTGCCCAAGAGACTGGTTTCTGTCTGGTCTGTCTCAGAGGGCATACTTCCAATCTCATTTTATGAGGCCTACATTACCCTGATACCAAAGGCAAAGACAAGAAATAAGACTACAGGCCAGGCTTCCCTGGTGGCACAGTGGTTGAGAGTCCGCCTGCCGATGCAGGGGACACGGGTTCGTGCCCTGGTCTGGAAAAATCCCACATGCCGTGGAGTGGCTGGGCCCATGAGCCATGGCCGCTGAGCCTGTGCATCCGGAGCCCGTGTTCCGCAACGGGAGAGGCCACAACAGTGAGAGGCCCGCGTACAGCAAAAAAAAAAAAAAAAAAAAAAAAAGACTACAGGCCAATATCCCTGATGAATGTAGATGCAAAAATCCTCAACAAAATACTAGCAAACTGGATCCAATAACATATTGAAAGGATTATACACCATGACCAAGTGGGACTCATCCTTGGAATGCAAGGATGTTTCAACATTAAAAAAAAAAAATGATTCACCACATTAATAGAACAAAGTAGAAAAATATCACATGATCATATTTGACAAAATTTAACACATTTCATGATAAAAACACTCAACAGACTAGAAATAAAAGGAAATTAATTCAACATAATAAAAGTCATGTATGACAAGCCCATAGTTAACATCATACTTAATGGTACAAAACTGAAAGCTTTTCCTCTAAGATCAGGAACAAGGCAAGAATGTCATGTTTGCCATTAATAGTCAACATAATACTGTAGTCCTAGCTAGAGCAACTAGGAAAGAAAAAGAAAAGACATCACAGTTTTAAAAAGGAAGAAATAAAATTATCTCTGCTTGCCAATAACATAATCTTATATGTAGAAAACCCTAAAAGATTCCACCAAAAAGAAAATGTTAGAAATAATAAACAAGTTGAGTAAAGTTGCAGGATAAAAAAGTCAGCGTACAAAAATCAGTAGTATTTCCATATATTAACAATGAAAAATCTTAGAAGGAAATTAAAAAAAAATCCCATTTAAATATATCATTAAAAAGAATAAAATACTTAAGAGGATCTCCCTGGTGGTGCAGTGGTTAAGAATCCACCTGCCAATGCAGGGGACATGAGTTCGAGCCCTGGTCCAGGAAGATCCCACATGCCGTGAAGCAACTAAGCCCATGTGCCACAACTATTGAGCCTGTGCTCTGGAGCCCACGAGCTACAACTACTAAGCCCACGTGCCACAACTACTGAAGCCCATGCACCTAGAGCCCAAGCTCCGCAACAAGAGAAGCCACCACCATGAGAAGCCTGTGCACTGCAACGAAGTGTAGCCTCTGCTTGCTGCAACTAGAGAAAGCCTGTGTGCAGCAACGAAGACCCAAAACAACCAACAATACATAAATAAATAAATAAATAATTTATTTTAAAAAAATATTAAAATACTTAGGAATTAACTTAACCAAGGAAATGAAAGACTTGTACATTGAAAACTATAAAACATTGCTGAAAGAAATTTAAAATAACACAAATAAATGGAAAGACATCTTGTGTTTATGGATTGGAAGACATAACATTGTTAAAGTATCTATACTACCAGAAGTAATTGACAGCTTCAATGCAATCCCTATCAAAATGCCAATGCCATTTTACATTATTCTGCCATTATTACAGAAATATAAAAACCAATCTGAAAATTCATATAGAACCACAGAGGACCTTGATTAGCCAAAACAATCTTGACAAAGAAGAACAAAGCTAGAAGCCTCATACTTCCTGACTTCAAAACATATTACAATATTACAGTATTCAAAACAGTATGGTACTGGCCTAAAGACAGACATATGGACCAATGGAACAGAATAGAGAGCCCAGAAATAAATCCATGCATACATGGTCAAATGGTCTTCAACAAGGGTGCCATGACTAAACAATGGGGAAAGGATAGTTTCTTCAACTAACAGTGCTGGGAAACCTGAATATCCACATGCAAAAAAAGAAAAAAAACTGGATCCTTATCTTATACCATACACAAAAATCAACTCAAAAGAGATCAAAGACTTAAATGTAAGACCTGAAACTATAAAACTTAGAAAAAACTATAGGAGAAAAGCTTCAGAACACTGACCTTGACAATGATTTCTTGGATTTAACACTGAAAATACAGGCAACAAGAGCAAAAATAGACAAGTGGGACCACATCAAAATTGGAAGTTTCTGTGCAGCAAAGGAAACAATCACCAGAGTAAAAAGAAACCCTACAGAATGGAGAAAATATTTGCAAATCATATATCTGATAAGGAGTTAATATGCAAAGTATATAATGTACTCCTTACATACAACACAATAACATAAAAACAAATAAACCGATTTTTAAATGGGGCAAAGGACTTGAATAAACATTTCTCTAAAGAAGGCATACAAATGGCCAACAGGTATATGAAAGGATGCTCAACATCATTAATTCTTAGGGAAATGCAAGACAAAACCACAATGAGATATCTCACACCTGTTAGGATTGCCATTATTGAAACAATAGAAAACAACAAATGTTAGCAATGATGTGGAGAAACTGAAACTCTTGGGTGATGCTGGGAATGTAAAATGGTGCAACCACTGTGGAAAACAGTACGGAGGCTCCTCAAAAAATTAAAAAAAGAACTACCATGTAATCTAGCAATTCTACTTCTGGGTATTTATCCAAAAGAATTGAAAATAGTATCTCAAAGAGATATTCCATTCCTATAATCATTGCTGCATCATCCACAATAGCCAAGATGTGGAAACAATCTAATGGCCCATCCGCAGACACATGGATAAAATGTGGTACGTACATACAGTTGAATGTCATTCAGCCCTAAAAAGGAAAGAAATCCTGCCACGTGTGACAATATGGATGAACATTGAGGACATTAAGCTAAGAGAAATAAGCCAGTCACAGAAGAAAAACACTGTATGATTCCACTTATATGAGATAGCTAAAGTAGTTAAACCCATAGAAGTGGAAAATAAAATGGTGGTTATCAGGGTCTGTGAGAAGGGGGAAATGGGAGTTGGCTGCTTCAATAGGCATAGAGTTTTAGTCATACAAGATGAAAAAGTTCTAGATATCTGTTGTACAACAATGTGTATATAATTAACAATACTGTACTGTATACTTAAAAGTTTGTTAAGAGGGCAAGTTTCATATTAAGTATCTTTTTTTGCTTTTTTTTTTTTTTTTTTTTTTTTGCGGTACGTGGGCCTTTCACTGCTGTGGCCTCTCCCGTTGTGGAGCACAGGCTCCGGACGCGCAGGCTCAGAGGCCATGGCTCACGGGCCCAGCCGCTCCACGGCATGTGGGATCCTCCCGGACCGGGGCACAAACCCATGTCCCCCGCATCGGCAGGCGGACTCGCAACCACTGCGCCACCAGGGAAGCCCTTAAGTATCTTTTTAATCACAATTTTAAAAAAAACAGAGCCCATAAATGAGACCAAACTTAGATGGGCAGTTACTCCGAGACAAAGGAGGCAAGAATATACAATGGGGAAAAAACAGCCCCTTCAATGAATTGTGTTGAGAAAATTAGACAGCTACATGCAAAAGAATCAAATTGGACTAGTTTTTCACACCATGCACAAAAATAAATTCAGAATTGATTAAAGACTTAAATTTAAAACCTGAAACCATAAATTTCTAGAATAAAATATAGGGAGCACACTCTTTGACATCGGTTTTAGTAATGTATTTTTGGATATGTCTCCTCAGGCAAGGGAAATAAAAGCAAAAATAAACAAATGGGACTACATCAAACTAAAAAGCTTTTGAACAGCAAAGTAAACTATCAACAAAATGAAAAGGCTGCCTACTGAATGGGAGAAGATTTTGCAAACAACATATCCAATAAGGGTTAATATGCAAAATGTGCAAAAACTCATATAACTCAACATCAATAAAACAAAAAACCTGATTAAAAAATGGGCAGAGGATATGAATAGACATTCTTCCAAAGAAGATATACAGATGGTCAACAGGTACATGAAAAGATGCTCAATATCACAGAAATGCAAATTAAAACCACAGTGAGATATCACCTCACACCTGTAAGAATGACTATTGTCAAAAAGACAACAAATAACAAGTGTTGGTAAGGATATGGAGAAAAGGGAAACCTTGTACACTATTGGTAGGAATATAAATTGGTGCAGCTACTACAGAGAACAGTATGAAGCTTCCTCAAAAAACTAAAAATAAAACTACCATACAATCTGGCAATTCCACTCCTGGTATTTGTCCAAAGAAAACAAATACACTAATTAGAAAAGATATATGCACCCCTATGTTCATTGCAGCATTATTTACAATAGCCAAGATATGAAACGAACCTAAGTGCCAATCAAAAGATGAATGAATAAGGAAGAAGTGGTATATGTATATATTTATACACAATGGAATATTAGTCATAAAAAAGAATGAAATCTTGCCATTTGCCACAGTGTGCATGAACCTAGAGGGAATTAAACTAAGTGAAATAAGTCAGACAGAGAAAGACAAACACTGTATGGTTTCACTTACATGTGCAATCTGAAAAACAAAACAAATGATCAAACATAACAAAACAGAAAGTTATAGATACGGAACAAACAGGTGGTTACCAGAGGGGAGGGAGGTGGGGGAAAGAGAAATAGGAAAGGGAGATTAAGAGGTACAAAATCCCACTTGCAAAATCAATGAGTCATGGGTACGAAATGTACAGCGTGGGGAACATAGTCAATAACTATGTAATATCTTTCTGTGGTGAGAGATCAAAACTAGACTTATTGTGGTGATCATTTTGAAATGTACTGAAATACTGAATCACTGTGCTGTGTAACAGGAACTGGCATAGCACTGTGGGTCAATTATACTTCAAAAACTAACTGACTCATAGAAAAACAGATCAGATTTGTGGTTGCCAGAGGCAGCGGGTAAGAGAAGAAGGAATTGGATGAAGGCAGTCAAAAAGTACAAACTTTCAGTTATAAGATAAATATGTACTAGGAAAACAAACAAACAAACAGAAAGACACAGAAGTGGCAGAAGTGACATTCCATTGCAGAAGGGGAAGTTAAGAACCTTACCTGCATTCTTAGGAATGAAAGGTCAGGTGATTGCCGCACAGAAGAGTGAAGTCTGGATTTTAGGGTACTTTTGATTTTAATGTACTTCTGTTAGATATGTTCATCTGAAGGAGCCTTGCATAGCTGAACAGAAGAATGACAGATAAGAATCCCCTGGTAGCTCTCAGGTCCTAATCATTCTAGAACATCTATCACGGTGAAACTTTTAAGTATAAATTAGAGAGATTAGACATTACACTTTAGTTTTTAAATGTCTAAAAAATTTCATAGATGTGCTTACTATTCTTCTGTAAATAACTGTATTTCTAATATGCTTAATATAAATGACCTGTATGTTTATTTAAGATTTTTAATTGTAATACTAGATATTCTGTAGTGTCTGCCTCCCCTATAGCCCCACCTGACTAGCCTGAGTGGGAGATGTTGTCCCAGGACAACTCACATACAAACTGGCCAGGGATCTACAACTTAAAATAACTTAGTTTAAAACTCAGGTTAAAAACTGAGTTAAGGGACTTCCCTGGTGGCGCAGTGGTTAAGAATCTCCCTGCCAATGCAGGGGACATGGGTTGGAGCCCTGGTCCGGGAAGATCCCACATGCCCCGGAGCATGTGGCATGCCCCGTGTGCCACAACTACTGAGACTGTGCTCTAGAGCCCGTGCTCCGCAGCAAGAGAAGCCACCACAAGGAGAAGCCTGCGAACCACAGCAAAGAGTAGTCCCCGCTCACCACAACTAGCAAAAGCCTGCACTCAGCAACGAAGACCCAACACAGCCAAAAATAAATTAATTAATTAAAAAAAATTGAGTCAAATTTTTGACTGGATGCCATGAAGTAGAGAGAAGTCTAACCAACTGTAGCTCTGTGCAAGCCAAAGTTCTGAGGGAACCAGAATTATGAGTCTAAGTGTTTCTGGAGGGTTGCCTCAGTCATAGATAGAAGAATAAAAAATTCAGTTTGCCATATCTTTTAGGATATCCCCTAAAACTGACATAGAGCTATTGTATTCACACTTATACAAAAGGCATCGTACAATATATACACATACTTTTCATTCTTCTTTTGGAAATACATACAGTTCCTATCCATATTTAAAAGTCAGGAAAGCCCTCTTCTCTCAATTTTGCTTTTACTTTTCTCTTAAATGTGTAAGTCAGTATTAAAGATCAATGGTACTGAGAATGGTAAAGCCTGGCAAAAGGGCCACTATAAACTTTATAGAGCAGATAGAATTTTTACAAACAGTAATTTAATATAATTATGTAGAAACTGTACTTTTGAAACCATCAAAAAGGCCATTCTCATCGAATGACATCTGTTTGACTGTTTACTGGGATTATACAAACATGTCCCTCACCAGTGACTTACCTGTAGAATTTATCTCTGGTGAAACTGCTTAGCAGGCCAAGTCTGTCCTTGGCGCCTCCCCTTACTCACCTCTCGGCCGTCCAGTACTGCTGTGTTACATCCTTTGTACTTCCCCAATCCTTAAGCCATTGCTCTAGGATTTTTCTAGATAAGCTTCCTCCTTAACAAAATGTAGCTGCCCTGAGCCCAGCCAGATTACAGACTTAGGCATCTAATAAAAATGAATTTACTTAAAAGATTTATGACTGATAATATCAGTAGTTTCAAGCATAAGCCTTCCAGATAACACTTAGGCCTGAAATGCACAAACTTAAAGGAAAATCTGAGTGGGAATTTTAGGCAGCATTTGAGACCTATAAGCCTTTGGCCTACTCACAACACATAGAGGTCAACATGCAATCTATGTCTAGGGTACTATGAAGAGTAGTAAGATATTTATTTGAAACTCATACTTTTTCAATTATTAGTGTATAATGTATAGAACATTTTTCTTTAAATCGGGACATTTATAAAAGCTGTTGAATATATTTTCAGTGCCATTAGACTTCAAGTGATTTTACTGAGGGATTTTCCATGAACATAAGAATGTATAAACTACACTCTGGCAAAGATGTTATACTCAAGTCTGAAGGCAGCTGAGCACAGAGACAAAGGATATGGACTGTGGACTCATCTTTGGTTCAAATCATTGCTACTCAGTGACTATATGACCTCTGGCAAGTGGCTTAACCAATCTAAACCTCAGGTTCCTCAACCATAAAACAGAGATTAAATAATAGAGAATTTTGAGGATTAAATGATAAAATGCATGTAAAGCACTCATCTAGTATAGTCGAAGTACATAAGAACTCAATATATATTAGTTATTATTATTAATCAGCAGATTGTGTACTGAATATGTTTTTGATGTTTACCATTCATAGTGGCTATAATTTAAAAATATTTTTTTAAACTAATGCAGCACCAATTTTGGCTTAATATATTCTGGTTATTATATTCAAAATGAAAATGACTTTACTAGTTTTTTCGATTAAAAAACACCTAATCAGACATTCGAATAACAAAGAAAATTATAAAGGAAAAAATCACTCAAATTTATACATGTAGAGATATACCTCATTATTACTTTAATAATATTTTTTGCCCAAACAGGATTAATCTACCATCTGTTTCTGTTTTTGAGATATAATCGTAGAGCTCTTGTTTCTTGATTTCTATTCATAAACTAACCATGAAAATGGAAAGGTAGCCTCTCTTTTTGGAGAAGCAGGAGAGAGAAGTGAAGCCTCTGGTACCATCCTCCCTGGGTTCAAATTCCAGCTTTACTACTTACTAGACATAAACATTGTGGGTAAGTCACTTAAGTGCTGCATCTCAGCTTCCTTATCTGTGAAATGGAGTTATTGGAAGGATTAAAGGAGTTAATACAGAAAGTGCTTAAAGTAGTGCCTGGTACATAGTAAGAAGTATATAGGAGTTAACTATTATTATATATGGTCATTCAAATGTACCTATGATATATTGCTATACAAATAAAAATCAGCTCATAGAACAAGTTATATAAAATATTTCCCATTTGTATAAAAAGAACAAAGTATATAATAATACATCTATTTATATACATAAGCATAAAAATATTTTAAAGTCTCTATATACAACTGCTAATGTGATTATCTTTTTTTTTTAGTTTTGTTTTATTTGACTATATCAAACTATTTTATTACATCTATTCAGGCACAATAATTATATAATTCTAAAACAAAACAAAACAAGTACTTTCTGAGAAATATAGTTTCCTCCTTTCTCCTCTATCATCTTCCTTCTCCCCACCTCACAGTTGCCCACTTGTATAGTTTTAATTTTTCCATTAAGATATAAATGCATAAATATATAGAAGTGCATAAACTATATGAATTATATTCACTTCCTTGCCAAAATAAAGCTAACTGCACAAAGTATTCTGATAGTCACTGACAATTTAGGTCTGCATAGTTAAAAGAAGTTACTCCTTATGTCACAGCTGCCCAGTGCTCTCTTAGGAGGATGCACTTGATTTATTCAATCCATGTCCTATCGACTGATGTTTCAATCTTATCACCAAAAATGCTGCAAAAATAGGTTTGTGTTTATGAAAAAATCTGCTTTTAATCTTTATATAAAATTGGAATAATTATTAGGAAAGCAAACAAATTTCCCAGCCCTAATGACAGGCACTCAATATTTTATATTCTACAGAGTCCTCTGATTGCAATAATATCAAACTCCAACATTCCCTCTAAATTTAAAAATAATGCTTTTTACTAATCTAAATTTTTAATAGATCTTTATTGGACTATAATTTCTTCACCATACTG
Organism: Orcinus orca; assembly: GCF_937001465.1. Classification (NCBI taxonomy): domain Eukaryota; kingdom Metazoa; phylum Chordata; class Mammalia; order Artiodactyla; family Delphinidae; genus Orcinus; species Orcinus orca. The sequence goes on from NC_064559.1 coordinate 146,815,929, forward strand.
TTTAGTTTCTGTTGTACGACAAAATGAATCAGCCATATGCATACATATATCCCCATATCCCCTTGTTCCTGAGCCTCCCTCCCACCCTCCCTATCCCACATCTCTAGGTCATTGCAAAGCACCAAGCTGACCTCCCTGTCCTATGCTGCTGCTTCCCACTAGCTATTTTATACTTGTTAGTGTATATATGTCCATGCTACTCTCACTTCACCCCAGCTTCCCACTCCACACCCCGGACCTTCAAGTCCATTCTTTATGTCTACGTCTTTATTCCTGTCCTGTCCCTAGGTTCTTCAGAACCACTTTTCTTTTTTAGATTCCATATATATGCGTTAGCATACGGTATTTTTTTTCTTTTTCTGACTTACTTCACTCTGTATGACAGACTCTAGGTCCATCCACCTCACTACAAATAACTCATTTTCGTTTCTTTTTATGGCTGAGTAATATTCCATTGTATACATGTGCCGCATCTTCTTTATCCTTTCATCTGTCATTTGACATTTAGGTTGCTTCCATGTCTATGTCCTGGCTATTGTAAATAGTGGTGAAATGAATATTGTGGTACATGTCTCTTTTTGAATTATGGTTTTCTCAGGGTATATGCCCAGTAGTGGGATTGCTGGGTCATATGGTAGTTCTAATTTTAGTTTTTTAAGGAACCTCCATACTGTTCTCCATAGTGGTTGTACCAATTTACATTCCCACCAACAGTGCAAGAGGGTTCCCTTTTCACCACACCCTTTCCAGCATTTATTGTTTCCAGAATTTTGATAATGGCCATTTTGACCAGTGTGAGGTGATACCTCACTGTAATTTTGATTTGCATTTCTCTAATAATTAGTGATGCTGAGCATCTTTTCATGTGCCTCTTGGCCATCTGTATGTCTCCTTTGGAGAAATGTCTATTTAGGTCTTCTGCCCATTTTTTAATTAGATTGTTTTTTTGATATTGAACTCCATGAGCTGTTTGCATATTTTAGATATTAATCCTTTGGCCCTTGGTTCATTTGCAAATATTTTTTCCCATTCTGAGGATTGTCTTTTAATCTTGCTTATGGTTTCCTTTGCTGTGCAAAAGCTTTTAAGTTTCATTAGGTCCCATTTGTTTATTTTTGCTTCTATTTTCATTACTCTAGGAGGTGGGTCAAAAAAGATCTTGCTGTGGTTTATGTCAAAGAGTGTTTTTCCTATGTTTTCCTCTAAGAGTTTTATAGTGTCTGGTCTTACATTTAGATCTTTAATCCATTTGGAGCTTATTTTTGTGTATGGTGTTAGGTAGTGTTCTAATTTCATTCTTTTACATGTAGCTGTCCAGTTTTCCCAGCACCACTTATTGAAGAGGCTGTCTTTCTCCATTGTATGTTCTCCTTCCTTTGTCATAAGTTAGGTGACCATATATGCATGGGTCTATCTCTGGGCTTTCTATCCTGTAAATATTGATCTATATTTCTATTTTTGTGCCAGTACCATACTGTCTTGATTACTGTAACTTTGTAGTATAGTTTGATGTCTGAGAGCCTGTTCCTTCAGCTCCATTTTTCTTCTGACTACTTTGGCTATTCAGGGTCTTTTGTGTTTCCATATGAATTGTAAATTTCTTGTTCTAATTCTGTGAAGAATGCCATTGGTAGCTTGATAGGGATTGCATTGAAGCTGCAGATTGCTTTGGGTAGTATAGTCATTTTCACAATATTGATTCTTCCAATCTAAGAGCATGGCATATTTCCCCATCTGTTTATGCCATCTTTGATTTCTTTCATCAGTGTTTTATAGTTTTCTGGGTACAAGTCTTTTGCCTCCTTAGGTAGGTTTATTCCTAGGTATTTTATTCGTTTTTTTTTGCAATGGTAAATGGGATTGTTTCCTTAATTTCTCTTTCTGATTTTTTGTTCCTAGTGTATAGGAATGCCAGAGATTTCTGTGCATTAATTTTGTATCCTGCAACCTTACCAAATTCATTGATTAGCTCTAGTAGTTTTCTGGTGGCATCTTTAGGATTTTCTATGTATAGGATCATGTCATTGGCAAACAGTGACAGTTTTACTTCTTCTTTTCCAATTTGTATTCCTTTTATTTCTTTTTCTTCTCTGATTGCCATGGCTAGGACTTCCAAAAGTATGTTGAATAAGAGTGGTGAGAGTGGGCAAACTTGGCTTGTTCCTGATCTTAGTGGAAATGCTTTCAGTTTTTCACCATTGAGTATGATGTTTGCTGGGGGTTTGTCATACATGGCCTTTATTATGTTGAGGTAGTTTCCCTCTATGCCCATTTTCTGTAGAGTTTTTATCATAAATGGGTGTTGAATTTTGTCAAAAGCTTTTTCTGCATCTATTGAGATGATCATATGGGTTTTATTCCTTAATTTGTTGATATGGTGTATCACATTGATTGATTTGCATATATTGAAGAATCCTTGCATTCCTGGGATAAACCCCACTTGAACATGGTGTATGATCCTTTTAATGTGTTGTTGGATTCTGTTTGCTAGTATTTTGTTCAGGATTTTTGCATCTATGTTCATCAGTGATATTGGTCTATAATGTTCTTTTTTTGTGATATCTTTTTTTGGTTTTGGTATCAGGGTGATGGTGACTTCATATAATGAATTTGGGAGTGTTCCTCCCTCTGCAAGTTGTTTGAAGTTTGAGAAGGATCAGTGTTAGCTCTTCTCTAAATGTTTGATAGAATTCGCCTCTGAAGCCATCCATTCCTGGACTTTTGTTTGTTGGAAGATTTTTTTTTTTTTTGCGGTACACGGGCCTCTCACTGTTGTGGCCTCTCCCGTTGCAGAGCACAAGCTCCAGATGCACAGGCTCAACACCATGGCTCACGGGCCTAGCTGCTCCGTGGCATGTGGGATCTTCCCAGGCCAGGGCACGAACCCGTATCCCCTGCATCAGCAGGCAGACTCTCAACCACTGTGCCACCAGGGAAGCCCTGTTGGAAGATTTTTAATTACAGTCTCAATTTCATTACTTGTGATAGGTCTGTTTATATTTTCTAATTCTTCCTGGTTCAGTCTTGGAAAATTGTACCTTTCTAAGAATTTGTCCATTTCTTCGTGGTTGTCCATTTTATTAGTGTATAATTGTTTGTAGTAGTCGCTTATAATCCTTTGTATTTCTGTGGTGTTTGTTGTGATTTCTCCTTTTTCATTTCTAATTTTATTGATTTGCATCTGCTCCCTTCTTTTCTTGGTGAGTCTGGCTAAGGGTTTATCAATTTTATCTTCTTAAAGAACCAGTTTTAGTTTTATTGATCTTTGTTATTGTTTTCTTTGTTTCTATTTCATTTATTTCTGTTCTGATCTTTATGATTACTTTCCTTCTACTGACTATGGGTTTTCTTTGTTCTTTTTCTCTGGTTGCATTAGGTGCAGGGTTAGATTGTTTATTTGAGATTCTCCTTGTTTCTTGAGGTGAGATTGAATTGCTATAAATTCCCTTCTTTGCTTTTGCTGCATCCCATAGGTTTTGGGGCATCATGTTTTCGTTGTCACTTGTTTCTATGTATTTTTAAATTTCTTCTTTGATTTCTTCAGTGATATCTTGGTTAATTAGTAGAGCACCATTTAGCCTCCATGTATTTGTGTTTCTCTCAGTTTTTTTCCTGTAACTGATTTCCAATCTCACAGCGTTGTGGTCAGAAAAGATGCTTGATATGATTGCAATTTTCTTAAATTTTCTGAGGCTTGATTTGTGACCCAAGATGTGATCTATCCTGGAGAATGTTCCATGTGCACTTGAGAAGAAAGTGTATTCTGCCACTTTCAGGTGGAATGCTCTATAAATACCAGTTAAATCTATCTGGCCTATTGTGCCACTTAAAGCTTGTGTTTCCTTATTGATTTTCTGTTTGGATGATCTGTCCATTGGTGTAAGTGGGGTGTTCAAGTCCCCTACTATTATTGTGTTACTGCCGATTTCCCCTTTCATGATTGTTAGCATTTGCCTTATGTATTTAGGTGCTCCTATGTTGGGTGGGTAAATACTTACAATTGTTGTATCTTCTTCTTGGATTGATCCCTTGATCATTATGTAGCGTCCTTCCTTATCTGTTGTAAGAGTCTTTATTTTAAAGTCTATTTTATCTGATACGAGTATTGCTATTCCAGCTTTCTTTTGATTTCCATTTGCATGGAATATCTTTTTCCATCCCTTCACTTTCAGTCTGTATGTGTCCCTAGGTCTGAAGTGGGTCTCTTGTAGACAGCATATATATGGGTCATGTTTTTGTATTCATTCAGCGAGCCTGTGTCTTTTGCTTGGGACATTTAATCCATTTATATTCAAGGTTATTATCGAGATGTATGTTCCTATCACCACTTTCTTAATTGTTTTGGGTTTGTTTTTGTGGGTCTTTTTCATCTCTTGTGTTTACCACCTAGAATAAGTTTCTTTAGCATTTGTTGTAAAGCTGCTTTGGTGGTGCTTAATTCTCTTAGCTTTTGCTTCTCTGAAAAGCCTTTGATTTCTCAAATCAAATTAGATACTTGCTGGGTACAGTAATCTTGGTTGTAGGTTTTTCTCTTTCATCACTTTAAGTATATACTGCCACTCCCTTCTGGCCTGCAGTTTCTGCTGAAAAATCAGCTGATAACGTTATGGGAATTCCTTTATATGTTATTTTTTGTTTTTCCCTTAATGCTTTTATATTTTTTTCTTTGAATTTAATTTTTGTTAGTTTGATTAATATGTATCATGGATGTTTCTCCTAGGGTTTATCCTGTATGGGACTCTATGGGCTCCCTGGACTTGGGTGACTCTTTTCTTTCCCATGTTGGGGAAGTTTTACACTATAATCTCTTCAAATATTTTCTCAGACCATTTCTTTTTCTCTTCTTCTTCAGGGACCCTATACTTTGAATGTTGGTGTGTTTAGTGTTGCCCAGATGTCTCTGAGATTGTCTTCAATTATCTTCATTCTTTTTTCTTTATTCTGCTTCTCGGCAGTTATTTCCACCATTTCATCTTATAGCTCACTTATTCATTCTCCTGCCTCAGTTATTCTGTTATTGTTTCCTTCTAGTGTAGTTTTCATTTCAGTTATTGTGTTGTTCATCTCTGTTTTTTCTTTAGTTTTTCTAGATCTTTGTTAAACATTTCTTGTATTGTCTCAATCCATGCCGCCATTCTATTTCTGAGACTTTGGATCATCTCTACTATCATTACTCTGAATTATTTTTCAGGTAGATTGCCTATTTCGCCTTCATTTATTTGGTCTTGTAGGATTTTACCTTGCTCCTTCATCTGTGAGATATGTTTTTGTCACCCCCCCCTTTTTTTTTTGATGAGTGGGACTGTGTTCCTGTCTTACTGGTTGTTTGGCCTGAGGCTTCCAACAGTGGGGCTTGTAGGCTATTGGGTAGAGCTGGGTCTTGGTGCTGAGATGAAGACCTCCAGGAGACCTCACTCCAATGAATATTCCCTGGGGTCTGAGGTTCTCTGTTAGTCCAGTGGTTCGGACTCGGAGCTCCCATCACAGGAGCTTCAGCCTGACCCCTGGTTCATGAACCTAGATCCTGCAAGCTGTGCAGGGCGGCAAAAAAAAAAAAAAAAAAAGGAGAACAATAACAAAGTAAAGAAATAAAATTAGACTAGGAAACTAACAGATATGTTAGAAAGAATACAAAAATAAAAATATAGATGAAACAACAACCAGAAGGTAAAACAGAACCACAGTAGTTAAACAGAGGAGTAGAAGAAAAAAAAAAAAATAGGTGGAAAGTCCTTGGCTGTGGAGGGTGGGGCCTAAGCAGGGGTGGGGTTTGGGCGGTGGGCATGGCCTATGCTTAGAACTAATGTGTTTATCTTAAGGAGGGATTTTCACTGGTTCTATTATGTTTCAATTTTTTACAACCTTTATATTTGGTATTATTAAGAAATCAATAAAAATAGTTCAATTAAAAATGTATTTTTTGAATTAGGGAAAAGAAGAAAAAGAAAGTAGAGGAAAACAACAGAATTCTTAGTTTTTACAAAGATGGCAGTATTTATTAGGTTTTTATGCTAAAAGAGAGTTTGGATTTTATAAAATACAATATTACTGGAAGTATATTACAGTAAACCTAAAGTTATAACTTCCCTTTACTAAAGAGACATCATTCATATTATGTAAAGAAAAATATGCAAAAGGAAAAAGAAAATACTTAAATACCTTTAAAATTGCTAATAAATACACTCAAGGTTGTTAAATTTAACAGAAAGTTGGCTGAAGCATTAACTACAAAATAATGATAAAACAATATTTCTGCTTTATTTTACTGAGACAAGGATGCCATAATAAGCTTGAAGTACTTTTCTAAAAATTAATTAATTAATTAATTTTCGGCTGCATTGGGTTTTTGTTGCTGTGTGTGGGTTTTCTCTAGCTGCGGTGAGCAGGGGCTACTGTTCATTGCAGTGCGTGGCCTTCTCATTGAGGTGGCTTCTCATTGCAGAGCACGGGCTTTAGGCAAGTGGGCTTCAGTAGTTGTGGCTCGTAGGCTCTAGAGAGCAGGGTCAGTAGTTGTGGCGCATGGGCTTAGTTGCTCCATGGCATGTGGGATCTTCCCGGACCAGGGCTTGAAACTGTGTCCCCTGCATTGGCAGGCGGATTCTTAACCACTGCACCACCAGGGAAGCCCCAGCTTGAAGTACTTTTAATGACCCCACTGTATATATTCTGCCTAATATAGAGAGGAATAATCTCTACAAAACTTACAATTCTAAAACAAAGTTTCCAAATTTTGTTTAATATTGTATGACATCTTTTCTCTCTGAGAATTAATACAGTGCCTATTGGTAGGTTTATTAACCTATCTAAGCCTTAGTTTCCTCAACTATAACATAGGGAAAATATCCTATGAAGATTAAGTGAGAACGTGCAGTCCTCATGCAGAACATGAGAACAACAGTACTTGAACTTTTTCACTCTATCATTACCTCTTTGTTATATGATAGCCTAAAAAGAATAATCAGTCTGATTATTAATACTATTTTGTCTAATGTATAGACTGTAATTTTAGCACTTGATAAACATACATATTAGCTTGAGTTGAATTCTTAGAAAGTTAAAAATATATCTTATTATATATATATTATATATAATATACAATATATATTATATATATATATAAATACTATATAGCTCTCCCATGTGCCATTTCTGTCCAATATGTCTTTCTCAAAGGTCACCAGTTACATATAATATCCCAAATTTCTGACCTATGCTGATGACAGATCTCCATCTATTGTGATGTCATCCAGTACTTGATGGTAATATTTCACATGATATTTATTTCTGGCTACAGTTTAAAGAGCAATTCCTGTTTGTAGAGTAACTCAAGGATTACAGTATGACTTCCTGTGATTTTATTTCTATATCGTTGCCTTAAGTAGCAATGAGTAAATCTTCTAAATTATGTCGAAAGACTTCTTGTCCACAAAGCAATATATTCTGCGATCTCATTGACAAAATTGTTAAAAGACCATCCTTGCAGTTTTTGGGTCAGCGGGGATATCACTGTTATGAACCCAGGATTTACAGAACACTGGCAAAAATTCTGAGGTACGGAGACTTGCATCAGTTTGACATACTACTCACAGATTATATTGCATTTGTGGAAAAATCAAGATACTGTTTTGAACTAAATTTTAATCTTGAATTTACTGAAATATGTGTGAATACAATTCTGTACTGGGTTTTCGCCAGAAAAGGTAATCCTGACTTTGTGGAATTGCTCCTCAAGAGGGCAAAAGACTATGTTCAAGACAGAAGTTGTAACCTGGCACTGATATGGAGGTAATAATCTCATATTTTTTCAACATAAAAGGAGAAAATTTCTCTTTAGGAGGATATACTACTTCTCTTTTCTAAAATGTATATGCATAGTGACTACATATGGATAAAGAATCCTGACTTGATTGCTCATTCATTTGTTCATTCCTTCATTATTTATTCAATAAAATTTTACCTATATGTAAATTATTATGTACCAATAAATTACTAGTGGTTTGCTCTATAAAGCTTATATGTAAGTGTTCAAGGTAATGCAGTGTTACACAACCTAGATTTCTGTAACTAGTCAAAGACATTGTTTTTTTGTAATACTGTGACCTCTTCTTTTTGAGAATACTGAGAATGTTTATCTATATACTATCTAAATTGTCTTTCAAAGTATAATTCAGGATATACACACATATTCACTTAGTCATACTTGTTAAACATAATAATTCCTTATTTTTATGTTAAACATTATAAATTTGACTCCAAATTCTCCAGAATTGAACACAGTGAACGTCAAATACCCGATTCAATCTGCTATAGAACCAAATTTTCACATTGTCTCAACATGTCAATCTAGCTAATGAATACTACTGAGGATCTTAGAATAAAATGTCCAATATGACCTCGTTGTAGTCTGTAATACAGATTTTAAAGTTACTTAGTTTGCACTAACTGCAATTTAGTCTTTGGTTTTAGGTATTAATTTGATTAGAACAGATGTGCATTTATTCATTCATTCACCTTACTATGCATGAGGCACTGTACTAGGCATGATGATAGAACCATGTATTCAATGAAAAACAAGACAGATAAGATCAGTTTAAGACTAAACCAATTTAGATTCTGCCTGAAGCAGAGTTGTTTTCTTGATTGTGTGTCACTGTGGTGATGGAGAACCACTGGATTACTTTCCTTAATGATAACCCAAGTACAAAAACTGAGAGCTGAAGTCTTCAATATCAATAAATAAAACTCCAAGTAGTACTTTTTGGTTGTTTTACGACCATTATATTTGTAACTATAGCAGAGATCAGCAGCTTCTAACACTGAGTGTCACTAGCTGGGTTAAGTAGTACCTATGTGTATCCCTGGCAGGCCCATGGGAAAGAAAAATGAAGTAAAACAAAGGAAGAGAGGATAAGTTAAAAAAAAGATTAATGAGGGGCAAGAAGGGAAAACTGAAAGGAAAGAAAGGAAATGAAAGAAAAACATATGGTGGGACATGATAGAGTGCCATTAACAACTGTCTTAATAAACTGTTTGAAGATTAACAGATTTTGACTTAGATGCATCCACAAGGTAAAACACATTACAGGCCAATTCTAAGTACCACAATATCTTTAGGATCTTTCAGATTCACAGAATTTTAAATTCAGATGGAACCTAACAATTCATTAGCAAACCTCCCCTAACCCCTCTTCCTGGGCAGCAACTCCCAGAGTGCATCTCTGGTTGGTGCTCATCTGGTCTCTGCTTGAACAACTCTAGTAGTAGTGAGTTAACTATTTCCTGAGGTAAATCATTCCTTTGCCAGGGACCCTTCTCTTTCCTAGCCACTCATTTTCCCTCAAAGATTTTACCCAGTCCCACGACTTTAAATATTACGATATGCCAATGACTCCCAAATCTTTATCTCCAGCCATGACCTCTCCTCTGAGCTCCAGACTCCTCCTATATGAGGCTGTCTGTTCAGCATCTCCACAGAGCATCTCAAATTTAACAGAATCAAAACAGAATACTGATCTTACTCACACTATACCTGCCAACTTGCTCCTTCCCCTGAATTCTGTACTTGATTAATGGCCTCTGTTGCTCAGGCCAAAAATCTAGGATTTATGTTTGCTTCTTCTCTTTCTTTCACAACACATCAGCAAATCTTTTTTATTTAATCTCTAAAATATGTAACAATTAGTTATACTTTTCATCTTCTCAGTTTCTAACGTAGGTGAAGCCACCATTGTCTCTTGCCTAGACAACTCCAATGGACTCCTAAAGAGTCTTCCAGCTTCCACTCTTCCCTCTTACAATCCATTCTTGACTCAGAAGCCTGAGTGACCTTATAAAAATGTAAAATAGGCCATACTACCCACGCTTAAAATCATCCAAAGTTTTCCTACTACAGGTGAAATAAAATTCAAACTCAATAACCATTTTTTAAAACTCCCATATGGGGACTTCTGTGATGGTGCAGTGGTTGAGAGTCCACCTGCCAATGCAGGGGACACGGGCTTGAGTCCTGGTCCGGAAGGTCCCACGTGCTACAGAGCAACTGGGCCCATGGGCCACAGCTACCAAAGCCCATGCGCCTAGGGCCCATGCTCTGCAGCGGGAGAGGCCACCGCAGTGAGAGGCCCGCACACCTAACGAGGAGTAGCCCTGGCTCGCTGCAACTAGAGAAAGCCCACGTGCAGCAACAAAGACCCAACACAGCCAAAAATTAAAAAAAAAAAACAAAAAAAAACCTCCCATATGATATGTCCCCAAATCCAATCTCCCAAATTCTAATCTCATGTCATTCTCCCCCTTGAACACTATATTCCAACCACACATTTGTTGTCCACTGTCTACTCTTGCTAAAAGTAAGCTCCATGAAAGGAGGAACTTTGACTATTGCTTCAGCTTTGAATCCTCATGTCTAGAACTATGCAGATACATAGTAAGTGGTTAATGAAGATTGTGTTGGATGAAAAAATGAATTTTTATACAGCTTTATTAGATTCTTCTTCCTCATAGTGCACTGAATTCTGTCTCCATTTCTCCAACTCTGCCCCCAGAGATATAGAATACAAAGTCTACTCATTCTCTGTCCTGTATGAAAACCTCTCAAATATTTGAACATAGCTATTATGTTCCCATAATAAATACCTTACGTTTCCTATTATCTGTTGTTCTTTATTTCCATAGCAGCATCATTCTTTGGTCACCTTCCCCTGTATACACTCCAGTTTGATAATTTCGCTAATCCAATAATGAGGTGTCTAAATAGGTCTCTGGAGGAGAAGAGACAGAATTAATGAGAGAAAGGAACTTAAGTTTGTTCATTTTTGCAATAAACCTGCAAAAATAAATGCCACAGTATGGAAGACTGTAAGTGGATAAAGAGAGATGACATCATTCAGTTAAAATAACAATAATCATTTATTAAGCATTTCCTAAGTACCAGGCACTGTGTTATTTGCTGAGGATACAAAAACAAAGTAGACGTATTTCCTGATTTTGGAGAGCTCACAGACTAGTACATAAGCCATAAAAAATTATAATTATACTATAAGTTCAAAAATAGAAGCATATAGAGGTAGAAAGAACAGAGGACATCGTTAATATTGGGGAGGAGCTGGTATCGGAGAAGGCACTTTAGAAGAGGTGATGTCTTAAATTTATTTTTAAAATGTAAAAAGGAGTTTTGCCTGTCTTTCCCTTGAAGAAATGTAATCTAGGCAGAGAGAGGCTGACTAAAGCCAAGAGAGATACAAACACGTTGTATCCAGTGACTACAGGCAATTCAGCAATTGCTAGAGAGTGAGATGGAAATCAGGTAATAGTGACAGATAAGGCCTAAAAGAGAGCCCTTGAAGGACTTTGGAGGCCATACCAAGGAATTTGAAATTTATACCATGGGTGATGCCCAATCAGTGAAGGTCTTTTCAGACTTGATGTATGAAAAGATTCATCAGCTCCCATTTGAAGACTGGACTGTGGTAAGGGAGGGTGCAGCTAGAATTAGGGAGGCTAGTTAGTAGACTGCTCAAACACTCCAGGTAGAATGGCAGGTCCAGAATTTCTGTAGAGGAAGGGTTGAAGGAAGCAATCTGATTGAAAAGAGGGAGGTGGTTAGAGGAGGTGCTTGAAACTGAATTTGCATAGCATGCCCAGTGTGCTAACTAAGATTACATGTGTACTTATAATAGTTTTGGGGGAAGAACTAATCTGCTCTGCCACCATCCCCCCCCCAATCCCTAGGTAAATCATAATGAGGACTTAAACTAAAAACAATAGCAATAGGGAAAAGAAGAGATATTACTAAATAGAATAACCAGGCATTACAGTAGGTGATTAGAAGTAGAAATGAAAGAGAAGAGTTACTCCTCAAATTTCTAAATTTTGAGACTCGTTGATGATTGTATTAGCTTCCTTTTGCTGCTGTAACAAAGCTGCCACAAACTTAGTGGCTTAAAATAATATAAATTTATTATTTTATAGTTCTGAAGGTCAGAGTCCAAAATGAGGCTACAAGGGCTAAAATCAAGATGTCACAGGGTGGGTTCCTTCTGGAGGTTCTAAGGGAGAGCCTTAGAGGGCTCTAGCTAGATACTCTAGCTGCCTTTGCCAGCTTCTAGAGCTGCCTACATTCCTTGGTTCATGGTCTCTTCCTCCATCTTCAAAGCCAACACTGTAGTCCTATCTCCTTCACTGGCTCTGCTTCTGTCATTCTCTGACATCTCTTATAAGGACTCTTGTGATTATACTGGGCCCCCCTGGATAATCTCGCACCTCAAGATCCTTATCCTAATTATATCTGCAAAATCCCTTTTGCCATATTGAGAGGCTATTTCAGTTTACCACAATGGTCATGCCACAAATCTATCAAAATTATTACAAGAGACTACAAAGTCAGTTTTGGATGCATGTGTTTGCATTGCCTAAGGGATATCCAGGTAAAGATGTGCAGTAGGTAGCTATTATGTAGTGTCATCCTTGATGTCTCTCTTTTACATTGCACATCTTAGTCTGTCAGGACATCTGTTGAGTCTACCTTTAAACAATATACAGAATTTGATCATCTCCACTGTTATCACCTAAGTTAAGTGATTTCTCTCCTTCTATTCCATAACAAATTCTCAATGAAGGTGAGATCGTGCTGCTTTTTTTTACTCAAAATCTCCAGTGGCTCTTCCATTCCATTTAGAGTAAAAGATGAAGTTCTTACAGTGATCTGCAAGGCTTTACACGACGTGACATCCCATTACCTCTGTCCTCATTTCCTACTATCCCTCACCCTTTTCACACTTTTAGCCACACAGGCTCCCTTACTCTTCCTCCACCACCCCAGGCACACTCTCCTGCCTTAGGGTTCTTAAATGTCCAAATGGCTAACTTCTTCATCTCCTTCTTCTTTATCTAATGTCACATTTCAGTAGAGCCCTCTCCTATAATCCTATTTAAAATTGGAAAATGCCAAAAGTTTAGGACCAGACACTTTCATGAATTCTACCAAACATTCAAAAAGGACTTAATCCTTCTCAAACCATCCAAAAAATTGAAAAGGAAGGAATGCTCCCAAACTCATTCTATGAGGCCCACATTAGCGTGATACCAAAAGCAGATAAACGCACTTTGAAAAAAATAATAAAATAAAATAAAATTACAGGCCAATATACCTGATGAACACCGATGCAAACATCCTCAACAAAAGAATAACAAACCAAATTCAACAATACATTAAAAGGATATATACCATGATCAAGTAGAATTTATTCCAGGGATGCAAGAATGGTTCGATATGTGTAAATCAATCAACCTGATACACCACATTAATAAAACAAAGAATAACACCATATAATTATCTCAATAGAGGCAGAAAAAACATTTGACAAAATTCAACATCCATTTATGATATAAACTCTCAACAAAGTGGGTATAGAGGGAACATACCTCAACATAATAAAGGCTATATATGATAAACTCATTGTTAACATATTATTCAGTTGAAAACCTGCAAGCTTTTCCTCTAAGATCAGGAACAAGAAAAGGATGCCCACTATCACCACTTTTATTCAACATAGTATTGGAAGTCCTAGCCACAGCAAATCAAACAAGAAAAAGAGACAAAATTGGAAAAATTGGAAAGAAAAAAGTAAAACCGTCAGTATTTGCAGATGACATGATACTATATAGAGAAAACCCTAAAGAGTCCACAAAAAATTTATTAGAACTAATAAACAAATCTAGTAAAGTTGCAGGATACAAAATCAATAAAGAAATCTATTGCATTTCTAAATGTTACCAACTATCAGAAAGAGAAATTAAGAAAACAATCCCATCTATAATTGTATCAAAAGAATAAAACATCTCGCAATAAATTTAACCAAGGAGGTGAAAGACCTGTACTCTGAAAACTATAAGATATTGGGACTTCCCTGGTGGTGCAGTGGTTAAGAATCCGCCTGCCAATGCAGGGGACACAGGTTTGAGCCCTGGTCTGGGAAGATCCCGCATGCTGCGGAGCAACTAAGCCTGTGCGCCACAACTACTGAGCCTGCGAGTCACAACTACTGAGCCCGCGAGCCACAACTACTGAAGCCCGAGCACCTAGAGCCCATGCTCCGCAACAAGAGAAGCCACTGCAATGAGAAGTCTGCACACTGCAACGAAGAGTAGCTCCCTCTTGCTGCAACTAGAGAAAGCCTGTGTACAGCAACAAAGACCCAATGCAGCCAAAATAAATAAACTTACCACAAAAACCACTATAAGATATTGATGAAAGAAATTGAAGATATTGATGAAATAAATGGAAAGATATACCATGCTCATGGATTCAAAGAATTAACAGTTAAAATGTCCAAATTACGCAAAGCAATCTACAGATTCAATGCAATCCCTATCAGAATAACAATGGTATTTTTCATGAAACTGAAACCAATAATCCTAAAATTTGTATGGAATCTTGAAAGACCATGAACAGCCAAAGCAACCTTTATAAAGAAGAACAAAGCTGGAGGTATTATGCTCCCTGATTTCAAGCTATACTACAAAGCTATAGTCATCAAAAGTGTATAGTACTGGCACAAAAACAGACACATAGATCAATGGAACAGAATAGACAGTCCAAAAATAAACCCATGCTTATATGGTCAATCAATCTATAACAAAGGAGGCAAGAATATACAATGGGGAAAAAACAACATCTTCAATAAATGGTGTTGGGAAAACTGGACAGCTACACACAAGAGAATCAACCTGGACCACTTTCTTACACCATATACAAAAATACACTCAAAATGGTTACAGATCTAAATATAAGACCTGAAACCATAAAACTTCTAGATGAAAACATAGGCAGTATGCAATTTTACATCAGTCTTTGCAATATTTTTTTGGATATGTATCCTCAGGCAAGGGCAACAAAAGCAAAACTAAACGAATGGGACTACATCAAACTAAAAAGCTTTTGGATAGCAAAGGAAACCATCAAAAAAATGAAAAGGCAACCTATTGAGTGGGGAGAGTTATGTGCAAACAATATATCCAACCAGTGGTTAATATCTAAAACATATAGGGCTTCCCTGGTGGCGCAAGTGGTTGAGAGTCCGCCTGCCAATGCAGGGGACGCGGGTTCGTGTCCCGGTCCGGGAAGATCCCACATGCCGTGGAGTGGCTGGGCCCATGAGCCATGGTTGCTGAGCCTGTGTGTCCGGAGCCTGTGCTCCACAACGGGAGAGGCCACAACAGTGGGAGGCCTGCATACTGAAAAAAAAAAAAAAAAAAAATCTAAAACATATAAAGAACTCATACAACTCAATATTATAAAAATCAAATTTAAAGAGGTGCAGGGGACCTGAATAGGTATTTTTTTTCCAAGGAAGGCATACAGATGGCCTATAGATATGTGAAAAGATGCTCAACATCACTAATCACCAGAGAACTGCAAATTAAAACCATATTGAGGGGGCTTCCCTGGTGGCGCAGCAGTTGAGAATCCACCTGCCAATGCAAGGGACATGGGTTTGAGCCCTGGTCCGGGAAGGTCCCACATGCCGTGGAGCAACTAAGCCCCTGCACCACAACTACTGAGCCTGCACTCTAGAGCTCACAAGCCACAACTACTGAGCATGTGTGCCACAACTACTGAAGCCCGCATGCCTAGAGCCTGCACTCCACAACAAGAGAAGCCACTGCAATGAGAAGCCTGTGCACCACAACCAAGAGTAGCCCCCGCTCACCACAACTAGAGAAAGCCCATGTGCAGCAACAAAGACCCAACTCAGCCATAAATAGATAAATAAATAAATAACTAAATTTATAAAACCACAATGAGATATCACCTTCCCCTGTCAGAACACGTATTATCAAAAAGACCACCAATAGGTGTTAGTGAAGATATAGAGAAAAGGGAACCCTTGTGCACTGTTGGTGGGAATGTAAATTGGTGCAGCGACTATGGAAAATAGTATGTAGTTTCCTCAAAAAAATTAAAAATAGAGTTACCATATGATCCAGCAATTCTACTTCTGGGTATTTATGTGAAGAAAATGAAAATACTAATTAAAAAAGATATATGCACCCCTATGTTCCTTGCAGCATTATTTACAATAGCCAAGATATGGAAACAACCTAAGTGTCCATCAATAGATGAATGGATAAAGAAGTGGTGTCTGTGCATATATACATATATACAATGTATTATTACTCAGCCATACAAAAGAATAAAATCTTGCTATTTGTGACAACATGGACAGATTTAGAGGGTATTATGCTAAGTGAAATAAGTCAGACAGAGAAAAACTAATACTGTATGATTTCACTTACATGTGGAATCTAAAAAACAAAACAAAAAACAAAAAGGAAACCGACTCATAGATACAAACTGTTGGTTTCACGGCAGGGGTAGTATGGAATTGGGAAAAATAGGTGAAGGAGATTAAGAGGTACAAACTTCTAGTTATAAAATAAATAGGTCATGGGAATGTAATTTACAGCATAGGGAATATAGTCAATAATATTGTAATAACTTTGTACGGTGATAGATTATTGTGGTGATCAATTCATATTGTGTATAAATATCAAACCACTATGTTATACACCTGAAACCAATATAATATTGCATGTCAACTGCATTTAAATTAAAAAAATAAAATAAAATTGAGAAATGCCCTCACTGCACCTTCCCAGCACTTCCATACTTCTTATCCTGCACTACTTTTTCTTTTTCCCAGAATACTTATCAAACCTTCTAACATATTATGAAATTGGCTTGTTTGCTATGTTCCTTCTGCTATATATTGTCTGTTATCCTTCACTACTATATTAGCAAGAAGCGGCATCTTTGTTTTGTTCACTCATATATCCCAAGTACCCAAAAGGGTGCCTGGCATACAGTATGCATTCAGTAAGTATTTGGTGAATAAATTAACAGACAGTAGTTATCATGTTATGGTCATAGATGAAATTGCCTGAGAACAATTAATCAGATGAAAATTAGTCAAAACGCCACATCTACTTTACCTAGATGTTGAGGGCAGAGGAAGAGGAATCAGTGAAAGAGGGTTGAGAATGAATAGTCAAAGAGGTAGATGCATAACTTGAAGAGAATGGTCCCACGGAGTCATGGGAAAACATCCCAAGAAAGTCAACTGTCAAATATCAAAGATAAAATTATTATGAAGAAAGGTCTATTAAATTGGCAGCTGGAAACCAGAAGAGAAATGCTAGGAAAATTTTTAGAAATAATTATTATAGCTACAAAACAGAATCATTCCCTGCATGTCTATATGGAAATATTATGTCCCATTTCATAAGTGCATATATGACAGGTTTTCAGATACAGAGGGTTCAGTTCATTAACCTCACATTTAAAAATTGATTCTTGCTTTGCTTGCCTCATTCCATCCATATAAGTACTGTAATAATTAACTGTCAGGACAGATTAAGCAAATTTTGGTTTACAATAACATGATCTTTAAACATGAGGATTAATTATATGTCATTTGGGTACAGACTAGACTTTTGAATCTCATTTTAAACCTATTTGAGTTTTAATTATGTTTTCAACATTTTTGGTCCAAAATATCTTCTACAGTAATGTCAATCTTAATATCTTAAAATCAACTAATATCTCTAAATCTTAACAAGGGCCACTTACAGTATTTTTTGTCCCCTAAGTCCCGTGAATTCCCATACTTATAAGTCTCTTAAGGCAAATATCTTCTTAAGAGTTAGCAAGATGAATAAATTAGACTGCTTTTGAAAATGTTAAATGATTGCTCTTCACTAAAATTCTGACTAGGCCCGAAAGCTACAGAATAACTTTAAAATAATAATTTTCAGGATAATGGTAAAAAAAAAATCAATTAACATATATTTGAGTATGTACTATGGGCCAAGCATTGTTCTAGGCATTTAGGGATATAAAAGTATATTAAACAGACAAAGAGTATTGCCCTGTAGAACTTAAAATTTTATAGTTTATCTTGCCCACGCATTGATTTTGAACATAAGAAAATGAAAGATTAGAGACATTAAGCAAGTTGTCCAAAATGATAAGAGCTTAATGGAGCTATGTACAAAGTGCCATAGAGTTTATTAGACAGGGTCTTATACGATGAGCAAGACTTGTCCCAGAATTGAAAATGGAAGGGAAGAACATATACAAATCAAAGAAATGTAAAAGAGTTGAATGCAGTGGTGGTTTGGGAAAATGAATACCAACAATCAGGAGAGGGAATGTAGAAGTAGTTTAGAAGTTCAATTTTGGATATGTGTTGGAAGTATTTGTGAAAAAGATGAGATGTTCAGGACAATATTGATCTGGAGATGACTCTAGGAGAGAGTGTATATATACTTTATACAGAGTTAGAAGGATATATATAGTGCCACTGGTAGAGTGATGACAAAAATCCCACTTCTTAATTTCTAAAACACTATTCTGCACTGCACCACACTATTTTTTTTTAATCACAAAATCTTGGCATTTCAGAGCTCAGTGAAGCTTTGGAGATAAACTAGTTGGTCTAGTAATTTTCAAACTGTACTTTTTGGAGCTCTTGACAAGAGAATCACCATATGGGAGGTCTCTAGGACCCCAAATACACTTCAACCAGAGAACTTATCTAATACAAAAGATGTATTTTATATAGCTAGTTCTTGCATAACAATATTCCAGTGTTGGTTTATGTTTGTAAATGAAACATTCTTTCCAATCTTTTTATTGCCACAATATGACCTTCAAGTCTTAGATCCAGGATAACCTACAGGCAATGACTAACCCAGATAGAGTTAGGTGTCTCTCCTTGGTGTTTCTATAGTTCCCCAAGCATGTTTCTATCGTAGCAATTATCACCTTGTACTGTATTTATTGAATTACTTGTTTGTTTCCCTTACTAGACTATAATAAGCATCTTGAGATCAAGGACTACATCTTTCATCTTTGCATATCTAGTACTCAGTACGCTCTGGACAAGCCAGTGTTAAATAAATTAGTTAATGAATGGATGAGCAAATGAATACATAAATGCATGAGGAAATGGAGACTCAAAGAAGCTGACTTATTAGTTAGGAGAACTAAAACCTAGAATCTAGAACCTTTAAATCTCTATTGTTTTTAACACTATACCATGTTGCCTTCCATCTTAATTATTTGAAATCTTAAAGTTCTTTTTGAATAATGCTTTTCTTGCTAGGCATAATTGTCCGAAACTAATATTTATAGTTTGTATGCTGTTCTGCAGAATATATTAGTATTTTATTAGATCAATCAAGAGAATTCCAGAGACAAGGACCTTTAGTCCTAAAAACCATGTCTACTTGGCCAAATCAAAGCTTGATAATTAATACAAAATTCCCTGTGGCTGATTCTACCATGTCCTATCTACATATAGTAACCAATTCAATAGCAAACATAAATGTCTATTAAATGAAACAATTGCAAGAACTATATACAATTAGAAAAAAATAACATTTTCATTTCTGTCATAAGGGAGGAGAAATTTTCAAGTCCAGTCATCATATAGCACTCCAGGAAAAACAAGATTTCAGAGAACTCTCAAAACTCTACTGAAGAAGGCAAATTAAATTCTATCCTTGAGGGACCTGATATGACCCTCATCATAATTTACATTTCTTCAACCTGAAAATACCAACTCTGATTTTATTAAAGTGAAAAAATAGAATTAAGGTAGTTGAACTTATTCCTTTTCAGTCTAATTTTCAAACTCAATTCAATCTCAAGCCTGATACATGATCAAGAACAACAAAAACAAAAGGGTCACAGAATTCTGTTCTATTAATAAAGCGAAATAAAAAAGTCTGTCCCTCTTTTCCATTTTAGATTTTCCAGAGCTATATCAGTTTCATAATATTAGTTCCAATCACTATGGATTTCTCAAATGAGAAACAGAATTGCTATTACTAAAACTAAACACTTTCCATACATTGTAAATCTTTTTGTTTGTTTGTTTTTACAAGTGTAAACGGGATTTAAGTGTGTAGTACAGTTTTCTTACTTTTTGACCTTCAGGTTGGCCTAGATTTGGAGTGGAAAACTCTTTTTAAGACATACTATATATAAAGGAGAAGTTACATTAATGTTATTTAAGATATCTACTATTTAATATAATACTATTATTTTCCCTTTACTGTTAAGACAAAGTTTTTACCACATTTCTTAATTCTATATTCAATGAGGTTTTTCTTGTTTGTCTGATTCACAGAACTTTCACACCAGTATACTGTCCAAGCCCATTAAGTGGAATCACACCTCTACTTTACGTAGCTCAGATGAGACAATCCAATATCTTAAAAATACTCCTGCAATATGGAATCATAGAAAGAGAAAAAAACCCTATCAACATTGTGTTAACAATATTGCTCTACCCCTCAAGAGTGAGAATAATGGTTGATCATGAACTGGTAGACATCCAGGAAGATGCCAAAACATGTTTAGTGCTTTGTTCCAGAGTGCTTTCTGTCATTTCAACCAGGGAAATAGAGGTAAGCAAAATACTGTACTTTGGGTGTGGCCTCAAATATTGATCAATTTTAAGATAAAATTGTGAGGCAAGAATAAAGTTAATTTTTCATCTATCAATCCAGTGAATCACTGAGTATATGCTTATAAATTAAAAATAGGCAAAATTCTAATTATCTTGAGCATTAGCTCTTTTATTTCATAATTTTATGTCTTCTAAATATGAAATAATTTTTTTAAAGTTAGTATAGTTTATTTTAGTAGTTATTAAGTAGATGTATGTTATTATTATATTCTAATTACATAATAACCTGTTTATTAGGATTTCTATGTCTCAAAAACAGAACAGGGCTTCCCTGGTGGCTCAGTGGTTAAGAATCTGCCTGCCAATGCAGGGGACACGGGTTTGAGCCCTGGTCCGGGAAGATCCCACATGCCGTGGAGCAACTAAGCCTGTGCACAACTACTGAGCCTGCGAGCCGCAACTACTGAGCCCACGAGCCTAGAGCCCATGCTCCGAAACAAGAGTAGCCACCACGATGAGAAGCCCATGTACTGCAACGAAGAGTAGCCCCCACTCACCGCAACTAGAGAAAGCCCACGCGCAGCAACGAAGACCCAACACAGGCAAAAATAAATAAATTTAAAAACAAAAACAAAACAGAACAAATTAAACTTTTAACAGACTTCTTTTCCAATAGAATATTGTAAAATGAAAGTTACATTTCTCCCCACTATAATCACATATCAAGAAACATATTTTCCTTTTCAAAATTCCTGAACAATTTTAAGCATGAAAATATAAAGGCTTTAAATATTTGCTCAATTGAAAATATCTATCCCTCAGAAATGTGAAGTTTCTCCTTGATAAGGTTTAAAAAAAAAATCAACCACATGAAGGGCATATTTATCCTGTCAAAATGAACTGCAAGTTTCAGCATCAAATTGTATCATGTCTATTAGTATCAAGAAATAAGTCTAAGATAGACAACTGATGGGAACATACTGTACAGCACAGGGAACTCTACTTAATGCACTGTAGTGTCCTAAATGGAGGGGATATATGTATATGTATAACTGTTTCATTTTGCTGTGCAGTAGAAGCTAACACAACATTGTAAAGCAACTATACTCCAATAAAAATTAATTTAAAAAAAAGAAATAAGTCTGCATAAGGTAAAGAAAGCTACCCCTATAAATTTAAACCAAAGTACCAAGGAATCTAGCAGTTCCCCTTATCTTTAAAGGTGTGACTTCAGAAATAAACTCCTAAGAAATATAGTTCTGTTGGGTCTTTAAGTTTTTTAAGCTTTAACAATGCATATCAATCAACCATGCCTGGGCCAATTGTAAGGACAGCAAATTCGTCAAATTATTTTGGCAACCAAATTTCTTTTTAAGCATTTTTTTAAAAAATTTATTTTATTTATCTATTTTTGTCTGCATTGGGTCTTCGTTGCTGTGCATGGGCTTTCTCTAGTTGTGGCGAGCGGGGGCTACTCTTGGTTGTGGTCTGCGGACTTCTCATTGCGGTGGCTTCTCTTGTTGTGCAGCATGGGCTCTGGGCATGTGGGCTTCAGTAATTGCGGCTCATGGGCTCTGTAGTTGTGACTCACAGGCTCTACAGCACAGGCTCAGTAGTTGTGGCACACGGGCTTAGCTGCTCTGCGGCATGTGGGATCTTCCCGGACCAGGGCTCGAAACTGTGTCCCCTGCATTGGCAGGCAGATTCTTAACCACTGTGCCACGAGGGAAGCCCTGGCACCAATTTTTGTTGCTATTTTTTGTTTTTGTTTTTATGGCTGTACCACATGGCATGTGGAATCTTAGTTTAGTTCGCTGACCAGGGATTGAACCCACGCCACCTGTACTGGAAGCATGGACTCTTAACCACTGGACCACCAGAGAAGTCCTTGGCAACTAATTTTTAAAACAAAAAAATAAAAAATAATTTTTTTGCTTCTTTATATATACAATGGAATATTACTCAGCCATAAAAAGAAAAGAAATTGAGTTATTTGTAGTGAGGTGGATGGACCTAGAGACTGTCATATAGAGTGAAGTAAGTCAGAAAGAGAAAAACAAATACCGTATGCTAACACATATATATGGAATCTGAAAAAAAAAGTAATGGTTCTGAAGAACCTAGGGGCAGGACAGGAATAAAGATGCAGACATAGAGAATGGACTTGAGGACACGAGGAGGGGGAAGGGTAAGCTGGGACGAAGTGAGAGAGTGGCATGGACATATATAAACTACCAAATGTAAAATAGATAGCTAGTGGGAAGCAGCCACATAGCACAGGGAGACCAGCTTGGTGCTTTGTGACCGCCTAGAGGGGTGGGATAGGGAGGGTGGGAGGGAGACACAAGAGGGAGGAGAAAGGGGGATGTACATATACGTATAGCTGATTCACTTTGTTATACAGCAGAAACTGTCACACCATTGTAAAGCAATTATACTCCAATAAAAATGTTAAAAAAATTGTTTTTGCTTCTTTAGTAATTTGTTTGTCCTTGTCCAGTGTTAGTCCTGCACAATTTTTATAGGACATATTGATTCTCAACCAGGTTCATGAATGCTATTGCTGAGGTACCCTCAAAATAGAAGAGTACTAGGAGAGAATGAGTTGATCAAAATCACCTAAGTGGCAAAGAAGTTAAAGCTGGATTCCAATCAATTTCAGCTTAATAAGTGAAGTAGCATTGAGCAATAAGGTGAAAAATGGCATAAAAACCAGCTTAAAGAACTCTAAATAACCCTGCTTTTCATTTCCACATGTAAATATACATTTAGATATCTTTACTTCTAGACCACAGTTCTGTGATTGCAGAGGCTATGTCTATTTTGCGTAGCCTAGCAATTATCCCAAGCACCAAGGTCAATGCTGAGTATACATGAGATATTCTTTAAATAATTGTTTACTGAACAATGAAAAATTATATATCATTTAAGTTAAAGTGTCATGTAGTCTGTAGAGTGTAGGTTCTTCTGGAGATGTACCTCTATAATACAGCAAAGTCTTTTACTTCTAAATCAGCCTAATAACATTTTGCTTCTAGAACTAAATCTTTAAAAGGGTAGCTTAACTAAAACGTAAAAAGTTATCTTCATGTGTATGGGCCTCTTGTTAGGTCTTCTCATGATTCAGCAGTATGTAGTTTTACTCTACAATGGTTGGAATCACCTGGTGGAACTTTTAGGATTTATGTTGTCTGTGCCCAACCCACACTAACTAAATCAGAAATTCTGGAGTAGAACCTCAGCATTAATATTTTCTAAAATCTCCTAGATAATTCCAGTCAAACTGGTCAAATTGGCAACACTACTCCAGAAGAAGCTAATAAACCATAAGTGTATGTATGATCTGTCTAAAATTAAAAACATACAGATTCACTGTTGTAAGAAATAATGTTTTGTGTCCTTAGACACATTAAACCTTATATATGATTGTGAGAATAAAATGGGAGTAAAAATTCTTGCCTCAAGTGAAAACGTTTTAGAAAAAATATTATAAGGGTTAAATAAATTTAAGATACATTTTGTGAATTCAAATAAAACAATTAAAATGTTTATAATTTCCCTTTTCCCTTTTCTTTAGATGCAGCTAAGTTTAGGAAGACGTCCAATTATTTCAAATTGGCTGGACTACATTCCTTCAACAAGATACAAAGATCCATGTGAACTATTACATCTTTGCAGAATAACCATCAGGGCTCAACTACTGACCAACAATATGCTCCCAAATGGAATATTTTCACTTCTAATTCCTGTTCGTCTACAGAACTACCTGAATTTAGAATGCTAATGCACGTCTTTTTCTTCATTCTTTAAGGATGCTCACTGTTGTATGGTTTAGAAGTTAATAAACTATTAACTTCACACAAATTTTTACTGCATTGAACATTCCATTAGAAAATATATTATCACATGACACCCTAAATGCATCACTTTTAAATTAACATACGGCTCTACCCATTAACTTTCTATACAGTGTAACAAATTATATGCATTTTTAAAATATTTTAGATTTATGCTTTTATTCTGTTTTTAAAAGCTGTTTTCGGCCTTAGAGCATTCTTGTTACTTGTGGAAAATCTGGTCATATTAATATTCTGAACTCTGAAGCTCTTATTTTTAGTATGTCCTAAGTTAGGTAAATATTATTTTATATTTTGTATCCATAATAACAAATGTTTATTGAGTTATTTTGCAAATAAAACACTGTGTTTGGTAGTAGGGAATAATTAATGAAATTAAGAGGTGATCCCTTCCTTGAGAGAAGAATTTATAATTCTGTAGCATCCGTGGTCACAAATAACACAAGGTAAAAAATTAGTCAACTAAAGTGTTGGGAATAGGATGACAGAAATGGATTATATTTGGACATAATTAGCCTTAAGTTACAACGTGGAGCTTGGGTGTTGTGGTATGTGATACCCCTAAATACTAGCCCAGCAGTATTTTTTTAATGAGATATAATTGTGTAAAACAAAATAGTTTCAGGTATATAACAGAATGATTCAATAAATTTATATACTGTGAAATAATCACCACAGTAAGTCTAGTTAACACCTATCATCACACATAGTTACAAGTTTTTTTTCTTGTGATGAGAACTCAAGATCTACTCTCTTAGTAACTTTCAAATATATAATACAATATTATTAACTATAGTCACCATGCTGTACATTACATGACCAGGACTTATTTATAACTGAAAGTTTGTACCTTTCGATCACCTTCACCCATTTCATCTACCCCCAAATTATATGCATTTTAATACAAAAAAGGAAACAGTTTTGACCCAACATCACATCAAAATGAAACTATTATCAGTTAAATCTGCATATCCTTTGGTTACAAAGAAACTTGTTATCTTAAAAAAATTAGAATGTATTCTACAACAATTTTTTAGCTCTTTGCTTTTTGAATATCTAGGGTATTAGACTGTTCTCTATATAACTATGTGGTCAAACTGTTGCAACATAATTCTCCATGGGCCTCTCATGTTTCCACCTGTCTTATGAGCAGAGGAACTGTCTTACTCTTGACTATCTTTTTAAGGATGTTTGTATAGTGAGCAGCCTTAGAAGATAGAGATAGTGGCTCCCTCTGAGCAGAGGGTAGGTTTGCTCAATATCTAATATAATAAAGGCAATGTCTTCCTCTGGGGAAGTGGTCAAGGAGGTTTGCTTGAAGCTCATTTTAAAAGCCTGGAGTTTCCCAAGCTTGGGATTCTTCAGCTGTAACACCAATCCACTGTGCACATCTACCTGGACAACTACACATCTTAGAGGATGGGAGTACGTGGAACCAACACAAACAAGAAGCTCATGTTGCATGCTGTACCACTAGTAATAAAGTTCTTCGCTTCTGACCCAGTCTTTTGCCTTCTGACAGAAAACAGTATGGTAAGCTAAACTGCTAGTTTGCAAGTTAAGGTAAAAATCTTAGACACTTCACAGTCCTTGACAATGAGAATCTGTTCCCCACCTCATCACTGCATTTAGATCCATTTCAGTAGATTATGGTAGACAGTATCCATCCTCACTATCTGCAATCTGGGGACTATCAAAATTTGACAATTCATAAGAAAAGGATATTCATTTTGGTCCTATAGTAAGACAAAACAATTGTGTGATTTAACTTTCTAAAGAACAGAATGGAAATAGCCAAGTAACAATATAACTAGATCACTTGCTTTTCCTCTCCTTCCACGTTCGTTCCCTTAACTGCATTACAGGGTTGGATTATAGAAATGCTTATCTATTACACTTAAACTACATTTAATTATGATTGAGCATATTTTATGCTCATAAATAAGTATATAGGAAGTTCAAACAACACACAATGTATTAATATTTGAATATTTTACCAATAGCATATGATAATTATTTTAGTTGGAAATATGTGTTAACATGAAGAAAGTTAAAAAAAAAAAAACTTAATCTAGCTTATAAAGAAAAACTAGATTGCTGATCCAGATGAAGTGATTCTTCTGGGCAAATATTTTAGCAAATCTTTTTACATTTATTCCCTAATTTCCATCCACTCTAACAGAGCTTAATGAATTTTATCTAGTCATCACTTCTACTGAACATGGCTCATACCTATGCTAGAGAGTGGGCAACAAGCAGCACCTAAATTTCTGGAACTTCTTTCTTCTTCTTTTTTTTTGGGGGGGGGGGGCGCCATGTCACATGGTTTGTGGGATTTTAGTTCCCGGACCAGGGATCAAACCCAGGAACCTGGCAGTGAGAGTGCGGAGTCCTAACCACTGGACCGTCAGGGAATTCTCTGAAACTTCCTTCTACTGGAATTCTTATTATTTCCATATTTCTCAACATGGTTGATGGTATCACCACCTAGAATCATATTTAACTCTTCCCTTCTGTATTAATTTGCTAGGGCTGCCATAACAAAGTACAAAAATTAGGAGGCTAAAACAACAGTAATTTATTGTCTCACAGTTCTGGAGCCCAGAAGCCTAAAACTGAGGTGTTAGCAGAACCACACACCCTCTGAAAACTGTAGGGGAATCCTTCCTAATTTCTGGTGGTTTTCCAGCAATCTTTGGCATTCCTTGGCTTGTAGATGTATCACTCCAATCCTCTATCTTCACATGGCATTCTCCCTGAGTCTCTGTGTCTTCACATGGCAATCTTCTTATAAGGACACCAGTCATATTGGATCAGGGGCCCACCCTACTCCAGCATGACCTCATCTTAACTAATTATCAATACATTTGAAATGATCCTATTTCCAAATAAGGTCACATACTGAAGTACAGGGGGTTAGGACTTAACGAATCTCTTTCAAGGGGACACAATTCAATCCATAACACCTTCCCCTCACTAAAAAATCGGATAAGTCATGAATCGCTAAATCTGGTTAATCAGCACTAAATATCCTTAATATCTTTCAAATCAATGTCTTCTTTCCTCCACCAGCCACTCCATCCTCTCCATTCTCCTCCTTTACACACACACACACACACACACACACACACACACACACACACAACCCTGTTCCATTCTCACTGTTTCTACCCTTAATCATCAATTCTCTTCTGCACTACTGAAAGAGTTTCTTAAAACTATCTCGGCTCCTTGGTTTCAACCACACATCCCAAAACCATTTATGCTACCACCCAGATGATCTTTCTAAAATGGAAATCTTATCATGTTATTCCTCTACCACCACCACCACCCTCTTCCACTCTCCAGCAACAGACCTTAAAACTCTTCAGTCATCTAAAGGAGAAACTGATATAAAGCCCTTACTTCATCTTTTTGCCACTCTCTCATATGCACTCTATCCCCCAGCTAAACCAAGCTGCTTACTGTTTCACATCTCTTTGCTTTTACATATGCTGATCCTTATCTAAAATGCTCTTCCCTTCCTGAACACTTGACATATTTTACTACCTTTTAAACTCCCTTGACCCACAAAGAACTGTAAACATTTTTTGTGCTACTACCCTTCTTATGTTCCTCTATTATCATACTTATCACATGGTGTTCCAACCCTACTACATGCGTTTTTTTCTTAACTACACCTGAAAAGCCTACCTCAAGGTCAGACATCTTTTGTGCGCCTAGCACCTAGTACGTAGTCTGTTCCATAATAAATATTATTGAATTATATTTTTGGTAGTTTTTTACCAAACTCTGAAACTTTTGCTTGAAGTGAAAGATTTAAAAATGTGCTACCAGAGAGGTTAAACTAAAAAGCAGCTAAAAAATAATTTAGGAAAAAGAAAGATTTTAAAAAATCACTGCTTGCTAAAGAATGATCAGAATAGCTTTAAAATATTTTAAATGCACTACTCACCACATATCTATTAGAATGGCTAAAAAAAATTTAAAAACTGACAATATACCAAGTACTAAAGAACATGTGGGAAAACTGGACCTCTCATACATGGCTAACAGGAATGCAAAATGGTATAAGCCCTCTGGAAAAGAGTCTGCAGGCTTCTCATGAAGTTAAATATACACTTACAATATGACAGGGCCATTCCACTCCTATGTAACCTAGATAAATTAAAACTTAACACTCACACAAAAATCTGTACACAAATGTTTATAACAGCTTTATTCATAATCACCAAAAACTAGAAACCTAAATGTCCTTCGGTGAGTGAATGGATAAACTGTGGTACATACAAACAATGGAATACCAGGCAGCAATTAAAAGGCACAACCAAATGCATAAATTCTAAAGTACATTATGCTCAGTAAAAGAAGCCAGTCTCAAAAGGTTACATGCTATATGACTGGTAAAAACAAAACTATAGGGAAGGAATGCTTAACCATACTCAGTGATTGCTGGGTTAAAGTTAGGAGTCAGGGAAGAATTTGGCTACAAAGGGACAGTACTAAGGGAATCATCTGGTGGTGACAGAACTGTTCTGCATCTTGAATGTGGTAGTACCACGAATCCATAAATGTGCCAAAATTCATAAAATTGTAGACCAAAAAAGTTTTTACTGTTATGCAAATTTTAAAATAAACAAATGTATTACTTCCTAGGCATGAGGATAAGCTGCCCTTTTCCTCTACTCCCATATACCTTACCCCTAGACTTGAAGATTACTTTATGTGAGGAGAAAGGTGGAACAGACTAAAAGAATGGCTTTGAGATGGAAATTCAAGGAGTTTGCTAAAACATTATGGACATTTATCTTAAAAGACTGAATTATAAGATAATGATCTATAATTTTAGAGAAAGGCAAAGGCGAAGAGGTACTGAAGAGTAGAGCAAACAGACCTGAAAATTAAAGGATGGATTGTCTTCCTAGCATTCACCTCCATCCTATAGTACCACGTCTTTATAATTATATCTGCATTTGATTTGCTTTTCCATATGTTTCGGCAACACACAAAATGACTGAAGAAAAAGTATTTAATTTTAAGAAGATATAAACCCATTTTTATTTCAGTATTCCAAATCTAAAATAAAAGGGATTAATTGGTTGGCTGCCATTTTTGCATCAAAAGCTGCAGAATGATGATGAAGAATTTCTTAAAAGTCTAGTGGAATTTAATATTAGCATTAAATGTAAAGGGAAGTTAATACATTTGAGTAAATGATATTCAGCATATTTAATACTTCACACCTGTCTCTGCTTGCCTGTTTTTCTTCCGCAGCCAGCTCCCCTTCTCCCTGTTATTGCTTCCTCCCTTTTCTTCCCTGCCCTCCCAAACAATGTGCCATTCCCTTTTCCTCCTCAGTACCTTCTAGAAATTTGCCACAAACCTAAATTATCTAACTGCTTTTAGGAATGACTGCATAAAATATAATTCATTTCAAAGGCTGTGAATTTAAATGTGATTAATGGTCAAATTCAAATACTGTGGTGCTCTATTTCTAAAACATGAGAACAGGAAATAGAAGTAGTCTAATAAGACATTTAGTATATATCTAATGTAATTATTAACACTAATTTACAATTATTTTTCAAAAAAATTATGTGTGTCTTTCAAATTATAACTTTTTCAATATATCTGGCAACTAATGTGTACTTGGAATGCTGAATAAAGTAAAAAATATTAGTATTACATTTTATAAAATAAAATATGTATATATTAACAAAAAATAGGGCCCTAATCAGTCTGTGAACAATTTTTTGTAATAGTAATTCACAGTAATACAAATAACTATGAATCTTGCAGCTTACTGAATGTATACCCTGAGTTCCAGACACTTAAGTTTCCAAGAGTAATTTCCCTACCTTAGGCCTTTGGGCTGAGATTATGTGAGTAAGTCTTCTACTGAGACGGAACTATAGAAATAAGGTGTTTGAGAAGACAACAGCTCTTTGCAGTTACTGAACAACTGATGGTCTTCCATTTTCTTTTGTCCATTTATAAAACCAGAATGACCTTTGGGTTAACTCTAAAAGGTGGTGTGAGCCACATGCCTGTGGAAACACAATTTTATAAAATGCTCCCTTGTGAACCAACAATTAAGGCAAACATATCAATATTACCTTTCTGCTGCCTTGTTTACTCACCTAAAAAAGATGGTCAAAAATGAACATTTGGGGCTTCCCTGGTGGCGCAGTGGTTGAGAGTCCGCCTGCCGATGCAGGGGACGCGGGTTCGTGCCCCAGCCAGGGAGGGTCCCACATGCCGCGGAGCGGCTGGGCCCGTGAGCCATGGCCGCTGAGCCTGCGCGTCCGCAGCCTGTGCTCCGCAATGGGAGAGGCCACAACAGTGAGAGGCCCGCGTAATACAAAAAAAAAAAAAAAAAAAGAAAATTTGGAAAAGGGGAAAGAGAAGAAGTTGGTGAGTAGAAAATGGAACACCTAGCTATTTGGTAACTACTCCTCGCAGAAACACTCTCTGCATTACAAAATATCTATTTGCTGAATTTCACCTTTTAGAACTATACTGAATGCCAAAAAGAATACTTTAAAATTCTCGGTATCATTCTAACAAACTTCAGAAGCATCCAGTGTTGGAATTTGGGGGTATTAATTAAGACATCATTGAGTCATAATAAGAATGTAAAAGAAATATTCCTTCTGAATAACAGTGTAAAAGAAAACCTCGCCTAAGTTTTCAGACCTGCAAAGATTTCTTTTAGCTAAACTATTTATGATAACATTTTAAACCATAACTTGTAAATATAAATAAACTTAACATGAAGTTTCATAAATGAGAAAAAAGCATCACGTTACACTTTTTTCTAACATAAAAATCAGTTCTTTAAATAGTTCTCATTTTTTAAGTTACATAACAAGTATTTTCTTATATAGAACATATAGATGATAATTCTAAGGTTAATATAATGTAATTTTCAATTAAAATACAAAATTTAGCAAATATTACTTTCTTTTGCTCTTGGGAAAAATGAATTCTAGGTTCCTCATATTAAGACATATTATTTCATTAGTATAAGATGTGAGTTGTTATTATTCTTCAGTGTTTCCTGAAACTTGTTTAGCCCTGGGAAAATCTGCTTCATACTTCTTTTTGAGATTACTTAAATATGTTCGTAAACTGTCTGGATCCAACTGAGAGTTTCGAGCAGTTTGAACGAGCCTAGTAGCTAGATGGTACACAGCTCTCTGTCTTTCCATCTCAGGGGTACTCCTTTGGCTTTGCTGTTATTGAAAAAATATAGATAAAAATTAAAATATGAATACTATCACTTTTATTTTGGCAATATTCTATCTCCTTTCATAGAAATAAGAACTCAATGGTTAACCAATCCCTTTGGATAAGTCAGCCCCATCCAACTAGCTAATCATGTACCAGAAGAAATAAATATTATTTTGGAGAATAACATTTCTCATGAGTATTTACTACTTTATGACAGATCCTTAATCCTTGAAAACCACTTCTCAATGAAAAAAAAATCTGCTAAATGGTCAAATATCTCAACACAACACCAAAGACTAATAGACAATCCACAGAGTTATGTTCTACAAACACTTTCTCATCAAAAAAGGTATGGGAAAATAGCACTCTGCTCATTGCTATGCAGTATTCATAATTTTAAATGTCACTCAGAGTACTAGTCTGTATCTCCTACTTTAATTCCCCAACAGATAAACTAGTGGACAGAATGGGTCATCAGTAAACTGCTTGTCCCTCAAAACAGTTCATATATAGGACTGCTAGAGCCTAAAAGAAAATACTGCCTGAGGGGTAAATTACATTTTTAAAATAAGCAACATAAATTGCTAGTTGAAATTATGTCTTAATTATACTTATAAACTATACTTAAGGATACCCAAGAAATAATGTTTAAAATGGGAATCTTCTAATACTTTGGAAGACCTTTAGAATTCAGTCCTTGAATACCTCCCTTCAGGGTTGGGAGTATAGCTAGAAAATTCTACATTCATTTCTTTGCCTGAGCTAGAAAGAGGAAGCAGCATTTTCAATCTTAACTATTTATGTAAAGACTTAGCTTCCATTCCCTAAAGGAAATACAATCCCTTCAACTCCTCAATAGCCAAGAATTCCAGATATTTCTCTACTTTCACTATAGGAAAAATGAATACGACTCCGTGAGGTAGAATAAGATTATCATATATTGATCCATCCATCTATTTGACACACTGATTGATCAACTATCAGTTTATTATTTAAATGACAGTTATTGAATATCTATTATTATCTATATTCCAGACCCTATAACTTGCATTCATGACTATGGGGGCATACAAAAATGTCATCCTGACATGATAATGGAAGTCAAAAAGCTCAGTCTTACAGTGAAACAGACATGTTTACAAGCAACTGATTAATCATGAAAAGTCCCATAAGAGGGATATAAAATGTTCAGAGGAAAGAAAGTTCACTTCCAGCTTGTGTCAAGAAAAGCTTAAATAGGATGGAGTACTTGAAATGAATCTTGATGGATGGAAGAGCCTAGAAGGGAGGGCATTCCAGATGGAAGAAACAGAGAGAGCAAACACATTAGAAAGTATGGTACACAATCAGGTCAAAATGATGAAATGACAAGTAATTCAATGTGGCAGAAATGTACATTATAGTTAAATTGAGTAATGTTATATAACACTGAGGTAGTAAACAAAGGGAGATCATAAAGCAGTAGTTAACAAACTTTAGTTTGCTTAAAAATCATCTGAAGACTGGTTAAAAATGTAAATCCTTGAGCCACAGGAGACCCTTGAAAATCTGGGATGGTACCCAGTATCCCAGGTGATTCTAATGTAGGTAATCCTCAGATTACATTTTGAGAAATAATCATAGAAGACTTTCAACATTAGGCTAAGGAGTTCAACTTTTATTTGGTAAGACACAACTGAAAATTTCCAAGCAGGAAACAATATAAGAAATATGCATTAGAAGACAATCTTGTAGAAATATGTAGAATGGGTTGGAAAAGAGAGAACCTACTGCTTAGTCCTAATGAGAGGTAATTAAGAAGGATTCATAGCTCTGATGGGTCACTGGGAGATCTGAAAGTGAAGAGATGAGAAGATTTTTCAAAAGATGATAAATTTAATTTTGAACCTACTGAAGAGTGAAAACATAAATTAAGATTTCAAGAAGAAATATGGATAAAAATATATAGATTCAGAGTCAAAAAGAAATGAAAGTAGAGGCTGAGGAAAGGTGAGATCAGCAAGAGTATAGAATTTCTTTTGTTTGTTTTTGTGGTACGTGGGCCTCTTACTGTTGTGGCCTCTCCCGTTGCGGAGCACAGGCTCCGGACACACAGGCTCAGCGGCCATGGCTCACGGGCCCAGCCGCTCCGTGGCATGTGCGATCCTCCCGGATCGGGGCACGAACCCATGTCCCCTGCATCGGCAAGCGGACTCTCAACCACTGCGCCATCAGGGAAGCCCAAGAGTATAGAATTTTAAACAAAGAAACAACAGTAAAATCTTAGGAATACTTCTGTTTGGTAGGTGGAATAATAGAGAAGAAAGGAAAGAAGTAATAATCAAAGGGGTAGGAGAATAAGAACATCCAGGAGAGGACAATTCCACAGTAGCCAAGACAGGGAAGAATTATGAAAAGGGAAAGAAGGGTAGTGGCAAACGCCGTAGAGGGAACAGGGAAGATGAGAAGTGAAAAAAAGGCCATACGATTTTATGAATAGTTAGTTTTTAAGAGGAAACTTTCTGTGGAGTGATGACAAGATCCAGTTTGCAAGTGGAAATGGAAGAAGCAAGTATAGATTACTCTTGGGAAATTGGCAGTAAAAGGAAGAGAAATATAATTTGAGAAGGTAATAAAAAAAAAGATTTATTGGGAAAAACCTAACCATATTCATAGGGAAAAAAAGAAAGCCACTGAAAAAAACACTAAGAAGAAAAGAAACTGATGAAGAAACTGATCTTAATCGAGATGGAAAGAAGGTAGAAAAGTTAACCTTAAAAAGGTTGAAAGGGGCTTCCCTGGTGGCGCAGTGGTTGAGCGTACGCCTGCTGATGCAGGGGAGGCGGGTTCGTGCCCCGGTCCGGTAAGATCCCACATGCCGCGGAGCGGCTGGGCCCGTGAGCCATGGCCGCTGAGCCTGCGCGTCCGGAGCCTGTGCTCCGCAACGGGAGAGGCCACAACAGTGAGAGGCCCACGTATCGCAAAAAAAGAAAAAAGGTTGAAAGGTAATCTCTTCCTCTGAAATAGGAAGGAAGAGAAATAGGTGAAAAACAGAAATTCCAAAATAGAATTCTGAAGGAGGAAAAGGTTCAAGGACTCACCAGGATGACCTTAAGTCTCTCAAAAAGTATAGGAGGTAAATTTTTTTGTAGAGAGTAAGGTTATTGAGGGCTCAGGAAGAGTAGAAACATTTTGAAAGAGTTACTATAAGAAACCACATAGATTAATGGGACAGAAGAAAAAACTATTCAGTAAAATATTCAACCAAAGTTAGTATATACAAATTTGCAGTGGCTAAAATTAGCCTGAATATATTTTGAGCAGCACCAGGAAATCCAAAACCTAGAAGGCTACTGGAGAGGTTGCCCATAATTGGAATTTGGCAAGAGGAATTCTGAAGAACTAGGTAATGAGAGGTTCTTTAGAAGTGAAGCACTGCCAAAATTACTGGCGAAGGAATTCCAATGGAGTATTTAGGCAAGTAAAGTCATAAAAGCAGTCTAGGAGGTCAAAAGACTGAGGAATGCGAAAAAAATTGAAGACAGGTTAAGAAAGAGTGAAAGACACAGGAAACTGTTAATACTGAAGAAAATTTCATACTGCACCTAGCATAGTGTACTGAACACACTGGATTCTTAAAACAATATAAGGCAACTTGATGTAAAAACCTGAAAAAGGATTTCCAAATTTTCAGTTAACAGATGTGAATTCAGCGTTGGATCTACTGCTTCCTAGCAAATCACTTAAGCTCTATGAACCTCAGCTGTAAAAATGCACATAAAAATAATACCTTTATTATTTATTTTTTATTAGACCTAACTGCTTCATGAAGAGTTATGAGGCTTATATATGATAATGGATAGAAGAGCTTTGAAAACTATTTAAAAAGACATGAAAATGTTGTGCATAGTGATTTTTATTTTTAATGCTTACTTTATAGAGATTTCTTTTCTTATCATAAAGTCAGTGTAGTAACAAGTAGGAACTGAACTGTTTAACTTTTATCTCCTATCTTATTAGTAGGTATGCTGGGAAAAGTTACAATAGATCAAACCAAAAAAGTTTTGAGAAGTCAAAAGGATTTTCTTTATTTAGGAATTAGGTTTTTGTTTTAAATATTTTAATTATTAATTATATATATTTAGATCCGAGGCCATAATAAAAATGTACACTAAAAGTATTTTCTTGAATTTGAAAAAACAATTTTTATTGCTAAAGAGTTTCTTACCAAAATTTGTCTGGTTATTTGACTTGTGATTTCTTTGGCATCCAAGACAATTGATGGTGGGAGTGACGACACCTCTGCAGCTTTTAATCCTAAAATTATCAAGAATGGGGCTTCAATATTATTATTGCTGGTTTTGTTAAGTTTGTTTTAATCAGTATTAATCTTTTCTTCACAGATTTAAATTTCCTTTCTTAGGTATTTATGAACTACTTAATTCTCAAAATTAAGTTTCCCTAAGTTCTGGATGACAACTTACCAATTATGAGATTTAATTACTTGCTAAGACATGTAAGACAAATTAGAATATCAATTACCTCTGAAGATACCTCTGAGATAGCAGAAAACATGATAGGGAAAGGAAAAGAGGTAATAAAAAAATCAAATGGTAGTAATAACATTGAAATTCCAACTACAAATTCAGTTGGTTTATAGGTCAAAGGAAATAACAGGTTTTTCAGGGTAGAAGAAAGTGTAGTCAGAGATAAGCCTACAGCTGAATATTCATCTATCTAGCGGATCAACGAGGGAAGAATTTCTCTGAAGACATAATGGTAGGTGACTACTCTTCATGCAAATTCAATACCAACTAGTATTCTCATGTTCCCAGATTTTTATTGTGTAAATGCCTTATAGGCTTTCTACTATGTGCTAATAGTTTATTTATTGCTTTAGAGGCAACAGAAGCAACACTAACATTTATTTAGAAGTTACTAATTGCTAGGCACTATGCTAGGCAGTTTGTATTTGATAATTCATTTAATCTTCAGAAATCCACATATATCACCATTTAATAGATGAAACTGAGGCTTATAAAGATTAAACATCTGATACAAATTAAGTTATCCATTTGATTTTCCCATTTCAAATAGCAAAACAAAGATGCTATTTTTACCCTCAAAAATGTCACATTCATAGCTAAAATAAGTTTTGGAACTTTATGTGTAAAATTCAACTGAAAATTCCCTCAATCTGTGCCACTTTACATGTCACAAAATGATTTAGATAGAAAATATCTAACCAAGTTTATGAACACACATAATTTGGTAATACATTCCATTTTAAGACTTAAGATTTAGTTATCAAGTTCCTTGAATCTGAAGAAAACAGAGGGATGCTGTTACTGAAAGAGTATCTAAGAAATACATAATTTTCAATTCATTATATAACTTGCAAATATAAACTAATTACATTTTTCTAAGGATAGAAACTATACTTCTGGGACTTTCATGTATTATAATTCTACATAGTTACTGTTAATATGTTTTAAAATAAGCTTAATATATATAAAATGTGAGTTTGACATAGAAAATACAGTCTTAGATCATATAAGCACTCAAAAGAATGAAAAGGAAAGTTGCTTAGACTAACAGTCAAGTAAAGAGAAGAAAGTTTGTCTTACAAGAATATGTAGTGTTTCAGTGTATATATATAATTTCTATATGCAATACCATAATTTTTTTCTTCTGTAAGTCCCTTAGAAAGTTTGTAGGTGTACAAGATTGCTTCTTTATTTCTTGAGGTGTTCTCTACATGTTGAACTTCAAAATGCACGTTTTCTACATTAGGATATAGAACATCTATATGGCATAGTTCCAGGAAATGTGTAGCGAACAGTGTAAATGCCTAGAATATACAACAATGAATATCAGTATTTTTAAATGAACTAGAAAATTTTATTTTAACTATTTAAACATAAATTTTTAGTTTAACCTTCTAAGTAGCTTAGCAGAAATGTAGAAATGAAACTGATGAACTTTGATGCTAACATGGTCAATTCATCTTAAAATGTTTTGAAATTTTATATTCAATGAAGAAAAAATATTTATTATGATTACACACACACGTATGTTACACTATGGGAAAGAGAACAAATGCAAAAATCCTAAAAAAAGAAACCTGAAGATATTGAAAGGATGAAGTTTACCAGAAATAAAGCTACTAACTGAGGTAATCATTTATTAGAGAAGTAATCCACAAATGAAATAATAAAATTTCCCTCAACTTTTAAAAACCTTTACTTTAAAACTAGCTTCCTTCCATATAAGTAGTTTTGGGAAAGTGAAATCAATGGATTGTCTTAAGTATTTGAAATTGCAAAGGTTTTTGCTTTTATATTTGCATTGTGTTTGGGAATAGGTACTTAAGGGGAAAAAAGGTTGAGGACACTGCTTAGTACAATGATTCTTAAACTTTAGTAATCCCCTGGAGAGCTTGTTAAAGATGTAAATTCTTGGTGCTTATCCCGCTCACATTCTAACAATCAGCAGTGTAATTTAGGGCCCCAGGGAACTGCATTTTCCCTAAGTACTTTAGGTGATTTTGATGGAGGTGGTTCAAGTGACTTTTGACCAGCGCAGTGGCTTCCTGCCCAGAGTTACTGAAGCAGAAGGAGATATGACTCTAACTCGTTATGTTTTACGATACGAGTGAGAAACTAAATAGGTGATTAGTGGAAATGTTAAATATTAAGACATTAAAAAGAAAGTATCTGACTGGCAAATGGCTATCAACTATGGAAAGGGGGTAGCAGAGGGAGGAATGGTTTCGTATATGACAGAAAAATAATAAATCTCAAAAACTACTAAACAAACCAAAAGGTGGTATAAAACAAACCAAATTTACAAAGCAACAGGAAAATATTTAGAAACCCAGTAAACTATAAATATTTAGAAGCTAGAGACCATGTTCATAATAACACTAACATGCTCAAATTTTATATATCAAATCAATCTATTCTAGTAACTCTGTAAACTCTATTTCGGGTTAATTAGACTTAACGAATAATTATTCAGGACCTTTATATTGCAAGGATTGTGCTAGGCACTAAAGATACTAGATTACAAATTAGGCTCCTTAAAAGTAAGTAGCGGGCCTCCCTGGTGGCGCAGTGGTTGAGAGTCCGCCTGCCGATGCAGGGGACGCGGGTTCGTGCCCTGGTCCGGGAAGATCCCACATGCCGCGGAGCGGCTGGGCCCGTGAGCCATGGCCGCTGAGCCTGCGCGTCCGGAGCCTGCGCGTCCGGAGCCTGTGCTCCGCAATGGGAGAGGCCACAACAGTGAGAGGCCCGCGTACCGTAAAAAAAAAAAAAAAAAAAAAAAAAGTAAGTAGCAATAATTATATTTTTACTATCAAGCCAGCTGCTTCATAGTAAAAATGAAGTAAAAATGAAGAGATGGTGGAGATGAAGGATGGTGGAGAACATAAGACAAGTGAATTCCATGAACACGGGCCCATTGCTGCATTGCATTTGTTAGGAAGTGAGTTCCTTAATCAGAAGCAATTCTGCAATTCTGTGTGGAATACTGTGATGGTGGATAAAGCATTCTGTTAAGTTCATGGGTGGTAGTTTTTGCAGAAGCCACATATGCAGGGGAGGCAACTCTGTATCCACAGTAAGTATCTAGTCCAGTAAGAACAAGTTGCTGCCCTTTTCGTGATGGAAGTGGTCCAACATAATCAACCTGCCACCAGGCAGCTGGCTAATCATCTTGGGGAATGGTGCTGTATCAGAGGCTCAGTGCAGACTGGGCAGGTTGGCCACGGTGAGTAGAAATTTATTTTGCTGAGCCCATACACAACCTCCATCCATGCTACCATGGCCACTTTGTTCATGAGCCCCGTGGGTGATGGCAGGGGTGGCTGAGGAAAGAGGCCGACTGATATCCACAGAACAGGTCATCCTATCCAGTTGATTATTAAAATCCTCCTCTCCTGAGGCCACTCTTTGGTAAGTATTCACATGGGACACAAATATATTTCCATTTTTTTGCTTATTCAGAGAGATTTATCCGCATCCCTCTTCCTCAAACATCCTTGTCACCAATTTTCCAAAAATGTTCCTTCCAAGTCTCAGCCATACCATTGGCTACAGCCCATGAATTGATATATAATCACACAACTGGCCATTTCTCCTCACAAGCAAAATAACAACCAGGTACAATGCTTCAAGTTCTGCCCAGTCAGACAATTTTCCTTCACCAGTGTTCTTCAGGGGCTATAAAGGGACTATAGTGCTAGAGCTGTCCACTTTTGGGTAGCACCTGAATATCATACAAAATGATCTGTAAACAAGGTAAGTCTTCTCTTCCCCTGTCAACTCTCTATAAGGCCACAGGTACAAGGTGAAAGAAAGTAGTTTAGTAGGAGTGGGGACCATGAGTACTTGGGCCATGCCTTCATGTAACTTACTTGTGCCTTCAGGGACTTCTCAGGCCCAATCATGTATATACCCCTTCCATTTGATGATGGAGTGCTGCTGTGCATGCCCAACGTTATGGCTGGTGGATCAGATAACACCCAGCTCATGATGGGCAGCTCAGGTCACATGATAACTTGGTGGCCCGTGGTTAATCATTGTGTCTCTACTAAGGCACAGTAGCAGGCCATGAGCTGTTTCTCAAAAGGACAGTAGTTATCTACAGAGGATGGCAGGGCTTTGGGCTTTGCTCCAAAATCCTAATGCCCTGTGCTACAAGTCACCTACAAAGGGCCTGCCAAAGGGGCCAAATAGCATCTCTTATCTGTCACTGATACTTCAAACGCTATTGGACCTGCTTGATCATATGGTCTAAGTAGCAGAGCAGCTTGCAATGCTGAACCTGTTGCAGAGCCTCCTCCCGCTCTGAGCCCCATGCAAAACTAGCAGTATTCAGGTCACTTGGTAAATGGGCTGGAGTAACACATCCAAATGAGAAATAGGTTGTTTCTAAAATCCAAAGAAGCCAACGATATATTTTGCCTCTTTTCAGCTGTAGGACAGGCCAGGTGTAACAACTTATATTTCACCTTAGAAGGGATAACTCAACATGCCCCATGTCACTGGACTCCTAGAAATTTCACTGAGGTAGAAGGCCCCTATACTTTTTCCTTTTACATTTTTTAAAAATTGAAGTATAGTTAATTTACAATATTGTGTTAGTTTTAATTGTATAGCAAAGTGATTGAGTTATACATATATGTATATTCTTTTCCAGATTGTTTTCTATTATAGGTTATTATAAGATATTGAGTATACTTCCCTGTGCTATGCAGGAGGTCCTTGTTGTTTACCTATTTTATATACAGTAGCATATATATGTTAATCCTAAACTCCTGATTTATGTCTCCCCCAACCCCTGCTATCCCTTTGGTAACCATAAGTTTGTTTTCTATGTCTGTGAGTCTATTTCTGTTTTGTAAATAAGTTCATTTGTATCATTTTGTTTAGATTCCACATGTGAGTGATATCATATGATACTTGTCTTTCTCTGACTTACTTCACTTAATATGATAATCTCTAGGTCCATCCATGTTGCTGCAAATGGCATTATTTCATTCTTTTTTATGGTTGAGTAGTATTCCACTGTGTGTGTGTGTGTGTGTGTGTACACACACACACACACACACACACACACACACACACACACACACACCACATCTTCTCTAGCCATTCATCTGTCTATGGACATTTAGGTTGCTCCCATGCCTTGGCTATTGTATATAGTGCTGCTATGAATACTGGGGTGCATGTATCTTTTCAAATTATAGTTTTCTCTGGATATATGCCCAGGAGTGGGATTTGGTGGATCATACAGTAGCTCTATTTTTGGTTTTTTAAGGAACCTCCATACTGTTCTCCAGAGTGGCTGCACCAATTTATATTCCCACCAACAGTGTAGGAGGGCTCCTTTTTCTCCACACCCTCTCTAGCATTTATTATTTGTAGACTTTTTAATGATGGCCATTCTGACTGGTGAGAGGTAATATCTCATTTTAGTTTTGATTTGCATTTCTCTAATAATTGGTGATACTGAGCATCTTTTCATAGATGCCTGTTGGCCATCTATATGTCTTCTTTGGGGAAGTGTCTATTTAGATCTTCTGCCCATTTTTTGATTGGGTTGTTTGTTTTTTAGATATTAAGCTGTATGAGCTGTTTGTATATTTTGGAAATTAAGCCCTTGTATGTAGCATCATTTGCAAATATTTTCTCCCATTCTGTAGATTGTCTTTTTGTTTTGTTTACGATTTCCTTTGCTGTGCAAAAACTTTTAAATTTAATTAGGTCCCATTTGTTTATTTTTGGTTTTATTTCTATTACTCTAGGAGACAGATCCAAACAGATATTGCTGCAATTTATGTCAGAGAGTATTCTGCCTATATTTTCCTCTAGGAGTTTTATAGTCTTACATTTATGTCTTTAATCCATTTTGAATTTATTTTTGTGTATGGTGTTAGAGAATGGTCCAATTTCATTCTTTTACATGTAGCTGTCCAATTTTCCCAGTACCACTTATTGAAGAGACTGTCTTTTCTCCATTATATATTCTTGCTTCCTTTGTCATAGATTACTTGACCATAGGTGCGTGGGTTTATTTCTGGGCTTTCTATCCTGTTCCATTGATTGTTTTTTTGTGCCAGTACCATACTGTTTTAATTACTGCAGCTTTGTAGTATAGTCCAAAGTCAGGGAGGTTGATTCCTCCAGCTTCGTACTCCTTTCTCAAGATTACTTTGGCTATTTGGGGTCTTTTGTGTTTCCATACAAATTAAAAAATTCTTTGTTCTACTTATGTAAAAGATGCTATTGGTAATTTGATAGGGACTGCACTGAATCTGTAGATTGCCTTGGAGTACAGTCATTTTAACAATATTGATTCATCCAATCCAAAAACAGGGTATATCTTTCCATCTGTTTGTGTTGTCTTCAATTTCTTTCATCATCTTCTAAGTTTTCAGAGTACAGGTCTTTAGGCCCCTGTA
Organism: Orcinus orca; assembly: GCF_937001465.1. Taxonomy (NCBI): domain Eukaryota; kingdom Metazoa; phylum Chordata; class Mammalia; order Artiodactyla; family Delphinidae; genus Orcinus; species Orcinus orca. The sequence goes on from NC_064559.1 coordinate 146,858,444, forward strand.
CTCTTGTTGGATTTATCTCCCCTTTCTGATACACAGATGTCTTACCAATAAGTCTAGAGTAGTTGCTACTTTGTTCTCACTAGGTCCAATCAGCATAATGTTATTAATGTAATGGACCAGTGTGATATCCTGTCGAAAGGAATCAAGATCCTTACAAACTAGATTATGACGGAGTTGGAGAGCTGATATACCCCTGAAGTTGGACAGTGAAGGGGTACTGCTGACCTTGCCAGCTGAAAGTAAACTGCTTCTGGTGATCTTTATTGACAGGTATGGAGAAAAATGCATTGGCTAGATTAATTAGCCACATACCAGGTACCACGGGATATGTTAATATGCTCAAGCAATGAAATCTCATCTGGTACAAATAGCTGCAATTGCAGTCACCACCTGGTTAAGGTTACAATTATTCATTGTCATTCTCCAAGGTCCATCTGTCCTCTGCACAGGCAAAATAGATGAGTTAAATGGGAATGTGATGGGAATCACCACCCCTGCAACTTTCAAGTCCGTGATGGTGGCACTAATGTCTCCAATCTCTCTAGGAATGGGGTACTGCTTTGGGTTACTATTTTCCTACCAAGAAACAGTTCTAGTGGCTTCCATTTGCTCTCTCCTACCATAACAGTCCTCACTCCACAGGTCAGGGAACCAATGTGGGGATTTAACCAGCTGCTGAATACACATATCCCAATTATACATTCTAGAACTGGGAAAATAATCACAAGATGGGTTGCATACCCATCGGGCTCACTGTAAGATAGACCTGAGCTAAAACTCCATTGATCATCTGACTTCCATAAGCCCTACCCTGACTGGTAAACCACAGTGATGTTTTGGGTCTCTGTAATTAGAGTCAGTTCAGAGCCAGTGTCTAGTAGCCCTCAAAAAGCCTGATTATTTCCTCTTTCCCCAATGCACAGTTACCCTGGTAAAAGGCTGTAGGTCCCTTTGGAGAAGGCTGGGAGAAAAATTAACATAAAACATTTTTGGAGTGTACCAGAGTCCCTTCTCCTGGGGTCCTGGCTTCCCCTTCATTTAAGAACTTCTAGATCTGTAAACTGGCTCAGATCTAGAAACTGGCTGAGGGGCCCTGACTCTCTTTTTTATGGTTCAGGCTAGACTTTTGTTCACCTGACCTAAAACTTTTCTGCTTATACAGATCACGTACGAATTTAATAAGCTTCCTTTCTATTTCACTTCTAGGGACACCACAATCAACTAGCAAATGCCATATGACTGCCCAAGTCAAGACTAGTCTGATTGCTGCTTGGACTCTGATGTCTGTTTTGGTAACCATGCCTGTCTTGCCTTTGGTAGTAGAGTACCATCCATTGGTACATCCTGCTATGGCAAGATCCAATTACTCCCACTGTATTCAGGTTTCCTAATTCAGTGACTGCAGTTTCCACTGTAAGATATGACCTACAGAGAAGAGTGATCACAGAGCTCTTTAAGGATGTTGGGGCTCTCCTCACAAATTTATTTCTCACAGTCACGGTGAAAGGTATGTCTTCTGGACCCTTGCAGAGTAGGTGAGTAGGTCTTAAATGACAAATCCATAACATTCCAATCTCCCTAATCCTCTGAATCTTTTCCTTTACATTAAACCAAGGCAGATACAGCATTTGCAAGTCACTCACTATGGGCTACATTTTGGTTCATGTTTCAACTAACGAACCAAACATCCTGAGCTGCAACATGAAATTCAAAACCTCTGCTTAGTGAGTACATATCAATAAATTAGGCCTTATCCAACTTCATGTTCCTTCCATCATTATCCCACATCCTTAATATTCAGTTCCATACATGTTCCCCAGATTTCTATCTGTATTTATTAGAAAACTCAAGTAGTTCTTTTGAAGTGTAGTGTACCTCCTCATGGGCCACACTTCATACCTCACCTTTACGGGCCTGCTGGGACCTGAGTCTATTTATAGTTTAGAAGCATAGAAGGATGGTAAGGGTGGATCCTGAGGAGAATTAGCATTGTTTTACATGGCAACTGCCTTAGGGGAAGTCATTACAGTTTCTTCAGACAAAGCAGACTTAATCCCCTCATATGGGCTGGGGATGCTACTCACACTGAGGGTAGAAAAGCCTCTTCCACTGGCAAAGAAGACTCATTAGAACCTAGAGGTTCAATGTCCCCAGCTTTATTAGAGTCTTCCCACATGTCTCCACTCCAACCTTCAGGATCCTATTCCTTGCCAATCAATGTTTTGACTTTAAAAATAGAGTCGCTACTATGTGGCTGGGAGTTCAACTTGCACTGTAATTCAGCCAGTCAAAGAATGAGACTCTGGGTTTGATTTTCAGTAACCTCAGGCTATAGGAGATAAGAGTCTCCTTCAGGACATACATAGAAGCTTTCAGGTCATTTAGGCACGGATTTACTCAGGAATTTGAATTCCTGAACTCATCTTTTCTTTCCCCACTTTGTTCAGCAAATTAGAAGCAACCAGCCAATCTCATTATATTTGTTAGTTTGCCAAAAACGTTTGAAAGTATCATATACACAGTTACCCAGCTCCTTGCTTCTTATAAGTGGTTGATTAAGAATATCCAATGGTGGGACTTTTGTGGTGGCACAGTAGTTAAGAATCCACCTGGCAATGCAGGCGACACGGGTTCGAGCCCTGGTCTAGGAAGATCCCACATGCCACGGATCAACTAAGCCTGTGCACCACAACTACTAAGCCTGTGCTCTAGAGCCCGTGAGCCACAACTACCGAGCCTGCGTGCCACAACTACTGAAGCCCGCGCGCCTAAAGCCCGTGCTCCGCCACAAGAGAAGCCACCACAATGAGAAGCCTGCACACCACAGTGAAGAGTAGCCCCCACTTGCTGCAACTAGAGAAAGCCTGTGTGCAGCAACAAAGACCCAATGCAGCCAAAAATAAATAAATAAATAATTTAAAAAATTTAAAAAAAAGAATATCCAATGGTGATATCTTGCATATTTCTATTGCTAGATCACACTATGGACTACCAGTGCTTTCTTTACTACTGGAAATAGAGTCATTAGTATCTTTAAATCTAATTAGCTTAGAAAATCGATTCTAGAAACCCCAGAACTAACTCAGAACATTCATCCTTAAAATTCTGTTCCCCTAGACCCACTCTTGATATTAAAATCTGTATTAGTCAGGGCTCTCCAGAGAAACCAATTAATAGGATATATTTGTGTGTGTGTGTACGTGGGTGTGTGTCTGTGTCTCTGTCTGTCTGTAGAGAGAAAGAATAAGATTTATTATAAGGAATTGGCTCACATGATTATGGAGACTGACAAGTCCCCAAATCTGCAATCATCAAGCTGCAGACCCAGGAAAGCTAATGCTGTAGTTCCACTCCAAGTCCAAAGGCCTGAGAACCAGGAGGGTCAACGGTGTAGTTCTAGTCTAAATGTTAGCATGCTCAAGACCCAGAAAGAGCTGATGTTTCAGTTCCAGACTAAAGGCAGGAAAGAACCGATGTTCAAGACTGAAGGTAGTCAGGCAGGAGTTTCCTCCTACTCCAAGGGGTCAATCTTTTCATTCTATTCAGGCCTTCAACTGGGCCCCACTCAAAAGTGACTGGCTAAGGCTCACCCACATTAGAAAGGGCAATCTGCTTTACTCATTCTACCAATTCAAATTCTAATCTCATTCAGAAACACCCTCACAGATACACCCAGAAAATGTTTGACCACATGTCTGGGTACTCCATAGACCAGTCAAGCTGACATATAAAATTTAGCAACACTGTTACTAATTAGCTTTTAATCCCAATAAGTAATATATGCATCTTATTTATATGAGAAATTCTTATCGACTGAAATAGATTCAGAATTACAAAGACTAATGTTATCTATTAACATTAGTTCTGATTCATCACATATCCTTCTTTAAGTATAAAATAAGATTTTTCTCAAAAAAGAAAAGAAAAACATGAAAAATATAAAAAAAAGAAAAAAAAGAAAAAAAGATTTTTCTTATTCTATATATAATAAATCACTGTGGACTCATTTAAGGTATAGAACCTCATCTTAGGGATATTTTAAGGTACTTTAAATATAGAAAAATATTTTTATTTAAGTTTTTTCATACCAGTATATATTTTGAGTGATTATCTAAAAATATTTTACAAGTTACCTTAATAATAGAGCAAAAATCATAGTTTGTTTAACATAGTTGATTTATGAAAAAACATTTCCTTTAAAGAAGTGAAATCTCAGCTAAGTAGATTTTCCATAAAGTGACTCAGATACATAGTTTACTTCATGTTGTGACATCACAGTCAATGTTATTACACATAGAGTCAATTATTGAAATGTTTTCATGTTTTGCTATTTAATTTGATTAAATTAAAGCCAAGTGACTAGTTTTGACATTATTTTTATTTCTTGATTTCCTCCTTTCATTTTGTACATCATGACTATCATATTAACTGTTCTTGCTTCCATCAGAAATGAAGAAACTATAAATGCTATGGTATGTTTTTATTAACTAAAATTGTTTAATGAGCCATTTTGTAGGTGCCTGTAAAATCCAATTGTAATGAATGTATAAAGGATACATCAAAAAAGGACTCAACACATTATTTACAATAGCCAAGGTATGGAAGCAACCTAAGTGTCCATCAACAGGTATATGGAGGGCTTCCCTGGTGGCGCAGTGGTTAAGAATCCACTGGCCAATGCAGGAGACACGGGTTCAAGCCCTGGTCCGGGAAGATCCCACATGCCATGGAGCAACTAAGCTCGTGCACCACAACTACTGAGCCTGCACTCTAGAGCCTGTGGGCCACAACTACTGAGCATATGTGCCACAACTACTGAAGCCCACACACCTAGAGCCTGTGCTCCCAAAAAGGGAAGCCACCGCAATGAGAAGCCCGTGCACCACAACCAAGAGTAGCCCCCGCTCACTGCAAGCAGAGAAAAGCCCACGCGAAGCAATGAAGACCCAGTGCAGCCAAAAACAAAATAAATAAAATAAAATAAATTTATAAAAACAGGTATGTGGATAAAGAAGATGTGGTATATATATATACATATATATATCACACATACACACACAGTGGAAAACTACTCAGCCATTAATAAGAATGAAAAATTCTTTAATTGAAGTATAGTTGATTTACAATGTTTCAGATGTACAGCAAAAGAATATATATATATTATTTTTCAGATTCTTTTCCATTATAGGTTATTGCAAGATATTAAATATAGTTCCCCATGCTACGGTAGGTCCTTGTTGTTTATCTATTTTGTATACAATAGTGTGTATCTGTTAATCCCTAGTTTACCCCTCCCCACTTTTCCTTGGTAACCTTATGTTTGTTTTCCATGTCTGAAAAAAGAATGACATTTTGCCATTTGCAGCCACATGGATGGACTTGGAGGGCATTATGCTAAGTGAAATAAGTCAGACAGAGAAAGACAAATACTGTATGGTATCACTTATATGTAGAATCTAAAACTACAACACAAAGTGAATAAAACAAAAAGAAACAGACTCACAGATATAGAGAACAAACTAGTGGCTACCAGTGGGGAGAGGGAAGGAGGCAGAGGCAATATATGGGCAGGGGAAAAAAGAAAAAGGGTTATTATGGGATTATATGAAATTATCTGGGTGAAACTTTTGAAAATTGTAAGGCACTGTACAATTTTAAAAATCTTTCATTCAATAAAAGAAATTTTAATAAAGGCTCAAAATTAATGTACTTAAAATAAATAGAGAAGAATACCTTTAAGCTCAGCAGATATTCACAAACAGCGTAACAAATGCCAATACCTTCTTCTGTATTAGTACCTCTGCCAAGTTCATCAATTAATATGAGTGATTTGTCATTAGCATTATGTAGAATATATGCTATCTGAAAATATAATTTCAGTATTATTCATTGTGACCAAACAGCTGTCACTATTATAGGAAAAAATGAGGAAAAATCCAGTCTCATAATTAGTTCATTTGAAATATATTTTTACAGAGAAATCCTGCTGAGCAGAAACTAACGCATTGCTTTTCTTTCTAAAAATCTCATTACTTAGTAATTCCAATAGAATAAATGTATTAACAGAATACATTTTTGGAGTGTACATAAATAGTCATATGCATATGTGTATGAGACAACAGGGTAAATAAACATTATCTAAAATATTGGTATTTCAGATACAGTGAAATAAACCAATGAATTAAATGTTTAAATAAAGCACAAAGATGGTCATTTTCTTCTCTACAAATGATTAATCAATTGTTGTCATAAAACGCATGGAACTATCTCTCAAATTTATTTTACCATCTCTATAGCCAGTAAAAATGAAAAGAAAAATTTAGGGAAAAGCATCCAAGTCCATTGATTCCCAATTAAAGAAACTTAAACCCATGCCCAATAAAGACATATGACATGACACAATAGTAACCTTCATGGCCATTTTACCTTTCCATAGAACTAAGCTTCTTGAGAGCTAGGACCACTTAAAAATACACCTCAAACACCTAGTATATTGCTATATTCTCCCATATATAGTCAACACATACTACATAATTATATAAATATCATATACTGTGGGCAAATAACTTTATTCTCCCGCTATCTAAAGAAAAAAAGTTATCTGCATAGTGATCCAATAACTCCTACCTACTAAAGATAGCCCAAGAGCTGTACTGAATTCCTTTAGCCCTTCAAGCTTACTTGACATTTGCTCAGATCAAAAATAGGTGATGATACGTACTTTGTTAGAGGAAGTGAAAATTCTACAAGAGCACAGAAGTGGAAGATTTTTAAAAGCCTTTTAACACAGTGATCTTTTATTTTAAAACCAAGCTTAACAGGAACAATAGATATTATGCAAAGTGTTCCTGAATAGGTCATTGTTTTCTGAAGTCTTTTATATATTTCACACAAAAACATGAATGCGCATTTTTATCACTCAATAATACTAGCTTTTTCTTTAAAGCTGTATTTTTCATTAAAACATTTGCTTCCATTTCCACATAAGACAGAAATTAGGAAGCTGTCTTTGACTGCCCTCTGGCTCTTGTAGAGGAGTATAAACACATCTGGCATGCTTTAGTATAAGACTACTTTCTTATGTTATAACTGACCATTAATAGGAGAATTCAATATGCTTTTAACAGAAGAAAAGTTGAGCTTGGGTACCTCTTTCATTTCCTTCATAAATGTTGATGAATTTGTTTCAATATCATCATCAGTACTTATTCTTGTAAAAATCTGTTCAGCAATTCTAAAGGAAGCATATTCTGCTGGAACATATGATCCTATAAAATATAAGGTCAAAGTAAACTGAGATGCTTTTATAAAACATAAGTACTACTAAATTTTGCACTTTCCACCAACTCAGATTACTTACTAGCCTGTCTAAGAATTAATGTGGTGGAAAGATCACTGGGTATGGAACTAGAAGATGTGGCCCCAGCTCTGTCATTTACTGTACAACCTTGGACAGCACTTAATTCTCCCAGCTTCATCTTCCTCACATAAAAAATGGAAATACCTATCCTACCTATTGTACAGTTATTTGAAAGTTGAAAATAGATAATATATATTCAAGTATATTAGAAATATGTTATAAACTTGATAAAAATTTTATATATTTAGATGATAAAGAATACTCAAAATATGTAAATCTGAAGGAAATGGTTATGAAGCTCAAGTTGATAAAATCATTATAGAAAGACATATTAGGAAATATCTGTTATTAGAAGAGCACAGAAATACCCACAATTAGAATGAATGCAAAACACTTAATTTTGTTTTTTAAGGTTAACAGCTGATCTTTATTTCTTATTTATTTTTTACATCATTATTGGAGTATAATTGCTTTACAATGGTGTGTGAGTTTCTGCTTTATACCAAAGTGAATCAGTTATACATATACATATGTTCCCATATCTCTTCCCTCTTGCGTCTCCCTCCCTCCCACCCTCCCTATCCCACCCCTCTAGGTGGTCACAAAGCACCGAGCTGATCTCCCTGTGCTATGCGCCTGCTTCCACTAGCTATCTATTTTATGTTTGGTAGTGTATATATGTCCATGACACTCTCTCACTTTGTCACAGCTTACGCTTTCCCCTCCATATATCCTCAAGTCCATTCTCTAGTAGGTCTGTGTCTTTATTCCTGTCTTACCCCTAGGTTCTTCATGACATTTTTTTCCCCTTAGATTCCATATATATGTGTTAGCAAACGGTATTTGTCTTTCTCTTTCTGATTTACTTCACTCTGTATGACAGACTCTAGGTCCATCCACCTCACTACAAATAACTCAATTTCATTACTTCTTTTTTTTTGCGGTACACGGGCTCTCACTGTTGTGGGCTCTCCCGTTGCCGAGCACAAGCTCCGGATGTGCAGGCTCAGCAGCCATGGCTCACAGGCCCAGCCGCTCCACGGTATGTGGGACCTTCCCGGACCGGGGCACGAACCCGCGCCCCCTACATTAGCAAGCGGACTCTCAACCACTTCACCACCAGAGAAACCCCAATTTTGTTTCTTTTTATGGCTGAGTAATATTCCATTGTATATAGGTGCCACATCTTCTTTATCCATTCATCCGATGATGAACACTTAGATTGTTTCCATCTCCTGGTTATTGTAAATAGAGCTGCAATGAACATTTTGGTACATGACTATTTTTGAATTATGGTTTTCTCAGGGTATATGCCCAGTAGTGGGATTGCTGGGTCATATGGTAGTTCTATTTGTAGTTTTTTAAAGAACCTCCATACTGTTCTCCATAGTGGCTGTATCAACCTACATTCCCACCAGCAGTGCAAGAGTGTTCCCTTTTCTCCACACCCTCTCCAGTATTTATTGTTTCTAGATTTTTTGATGATGGACATTCTGACCAGTGTGAGATGATATCTCATGGTAGTTTTGATTTGCATTTCTCTAATGATTAATGATGTTGAGCATTCTTTCATGTGTTTGTGGGCACTCTGTATATCTTCTTTGGAGAAATGTCTATTTAGGTCTTCTGCCCATTTTTGGATTGGGTTGTTTGTTTTTCTGTTATTGAGCTGCATGAGCTGCTTGTAAATTTTGGAGATTAATCCTTTGCCAGTTGGTTCATTTGCAAATATTTTCTACAATTCTCAGGGTTGTCTTTTGGTCTTTTGGTTTCCTTTGCTGTGCAAAAGCTTTGAAGTTTCATTAGGTCCCATTTGTTTATTTATTTATTTATTTATTTATTTTTGCGTTATGTGGGCCTCTCACTGTCGTGGCCTCTCTCGTTGCGGAGCACAGGCTCCGGACATGCTGGCTCAGCGGCCATGGCTTATGGGCCTAGCCGCTCTGCGGCATGTGGGATCTTCCTGGACAAGGGCACGAACCCGTGTCCCCTGCATCGGCAGGTGGACTCTCAACCACTGCGCCACCAGGGAAGCCCCCATTTGTTTATTTTTATTTTTATTTCCATTTCTCTAGGAGAAGGGTCTAAAAGGATTTTGCTGTGATTTTTGTCATAGAGTGCTCTGCCTATGTTTTCCTCTAAGAGTTTGATAGTTTCTGGCCTTACATTTAGGTCTTTAATCCATTTTGAGCTTATTTTTGTGTATGGTGTTAGGGAGTGTTCTAAACTCATACTTTTACATGTAGCTGTCCAGTTTTCCCAGCACCACTTATTGAAGAGGCTGTCCTTTCTCCACTGTACATTCCTGCCTCCTTTAGAAAAGATAAGGTGACCATATGTGCGTGGGTTTATCTCTGGGCTTTCTATCCTGTCCCATTGATCTATATTTCTGTTTTTATGCCAGTACCATACTGTCTTGATTACTGTAGCTTTGTAGTATAGGCTGAAGTTAGGGAGTCTGATTCCTCCAGCTCCGTTTTTTGTTCTCAAGATTAACTTGGCTATTCGGGGTATTTTGTGTTTCCATATAAATTCTGAAATTTTTTGTTCTAGTTCTGTGAAAATTGCCATTGGTAGTTTGATAGGGATTGCACTGAATCCATAGATTGCTTTGGGTAGTAGAGGCATTTTCACAATATTGATTCTTCCAATCCAAGAACATGGTATATCTCTCCATCTATTTGTATCATCTTTAATTTCTTTCATCAGTGTCTTATAATTTTCTGCATACAGGTCTTTTGTCTCCTTAGGTAGGTTTATTCCTAGATATTTTATTCTTTTTGCTGCAGTGGTAAATGGGAGTGTTTTCTTGATTTCACATTCAGATTTTTCATCATTAGTGTATAGGAATGCCAAAGATTTCTGTGCATTAATTTTATATCCTGCTACTTTACCAAATTCATTGATTAGCTCTAGTAGTTTTCTGGTAGCATCTTTAGGATTCTCTATGTATAGTATCATGTCATCTGCAAACAGTGACAGCTATACTTCTTCTTTCACGATTTGGATTCCTTTTTATTTCCTTTTCTTCTCTGATTGCTGTGGCTAAAACTTCCAAAACTATGTTGAATAAGAGTGGTGAGAGTGGGCAACCTTGTCTTCTTCCTGATCTTAGTGGAAATGCTTTCAGTTTTTCACCATTGAGGATGATGTTGCCTGTGGATTTGTTATATATGGCCTTTATTATGTTGAGGAAAGTTCCCTCTATGCCTACTTTCTACAAGGTTTTTATCATAAATTGGTGTTGAATTTTGTCAAAAGCTTTCTCTGCATCTACTGAGATGATCATATGGTCTTTCTCCTTCAATTTGTTAATATGGTGTATCACATTGATAGATTTGCATATATTGAAGAATCCTTACATTCCTGGGGTAAACCCCACTTGATCATGGTGTATGATCCTTTTAATGTGCTGTTGGATTCTGTTTGCTAGCATTTTGTTGAGGATTTTTGCATCTATGTTCCTCAGTGATATTGGTCTGTAGTTTTCTTTCTTTATGACATCCTTGTCTGGTTTTGGTATCAGGGTGATGGTGGCCTCGTAGAATGAGGTTAGGAGTGTTCCTCCCTCTGCTATATTTTGGAAGAGTTTGAGAAGGATAGGTGTTAGCGCTTCTCTAAATGTTTGACAGAATTTGCCTGTGAAGCCATCTGGTCCTGGACTTCTGTTTGTTGGAAGATTTTTAATCACAGTTTCAATTTCATTACTTGTGATTGGTGTGTTCATATTTTCTATTTCTTCCTAATTCAGTCTTGGCAGGTTGTGCATTTCTAAGAATTTGTCCATTTCTCCCAGGTTGTCCATTTTATTGGCATAGAGTTGCTTGTAGTAATCTCTCATGGTCTTTTGTATTTCTGCAGTGTCAGTTGTTACTTCTCCTTTTTCATTTCTAATTCTATTGATTTGAGTCTTCTCCCTTTTTTTCTTGATGAGTCTGGCTAATGGTTTACCAATTATATTTATCTTCTCAAAGAACCAGCTTTTAGTTTTATTGATATTTGCTATCATTCCCTTCATTTCTTTTTCATTTATTTCTGATCTGATCTTTATGATTTCTTTCCTTCTGCTAACTTTGGGGTTTTTTGTTCTTCTTTCTCTAATTGCTTTAGGTGCAAGGCTAGGTTGTTTTTTCGAGATGCTTCCTGTTTCTTAAGGTAGGAATGTATTGCTATAAACTTCCCTCTTAGAACTGCTTTTGCTGCATCCCATAGGTTTTGGGTCATTGTGTCTCCATTGTCATTTGTTTCTAGGTATTTTTTGATTTCCTCTTTGATTTCTTCAGTTATCACTTTGTTATTAAGTAGTGTATTGTTTAGCCTCCATGTGTTTGTATTTTTTACATATCTTGTACTGTAATTGATATCTAGTCTCATAGCATTGTGGTCGGAAAAGATACTTGATAAAATTTCAATTTTCTTATATTTACCATGGCTTGATTTGTGACCCAAGATATGCTCTATCCTGGAGAATGTTCCATGAGCACTTGAGAAAAATGTGTATTCTGTTGTTTTTGGATGGAATGTCCTATAAATATCAATTAAGTCCATCTTGTTTAATGTGTCATTTAAAGCTTTTTTTTCCTTATTTATTTTCTGTTTGGATGATCTGTCCATTGGTGAAAGTGGGGTGTTAAAGTCCCCTACTATGAACGTTTTACTGTCGATTTCCCCTTTTATGGCTGTTAGTATTTGCCTTACATTTTGAGGTGCTCCTATGTTGGGTGCAGAAATATTTACCATTGTTATATCTTCTTCTTGGATTGATCCCTTGATCATTATGTAGTGTCCTTCTTTGTCTCTTCTAATAGTCTTTATTTTACAGTCTATTTTGTCTGATACGAGAATTGCTCCTGCAGCTTTCTTTTGGTTTCCATTTGCATGGAATATTTTTTTCCATCCCCTCACTTTCAGTTTGTGTGTGTCTCTAGGTCTGAAGTGGGTCTCTTGTAGACAGCATATATATGGGTCTCGTTTTTATATCCATTCAGCCAATCTGTGTCTTTTGGTGGGAGCATTTAGACCATTTAGACCATTTACATTTAAGGTAATTATCGATATGTATGTTCCTATTCCCATTTTCTTAATTGTTTTGGGTTTGTTATTGTTGGTCTTTTCCTTCTCTTGTGTTTCTTGACTAGAGAAGATCCTTTAGCAGTTGTTGTAAATCTGGTTTGGTGGGGTGAACTCTCTCAGCTTTTGCTTGTCTGTAAAGGTTTTAATTTCTCCCTCAAATCTGAATCAGATCCTTGCTGAATCAGATCTTGGTTGTAGGTTTTTCTCCTTCATCACTTTAAATATGTCCTTTTTTTAATACGGTAAATTTTCATCCACAAGACTGTTTCTGTCTGAGAAATTATCAGGCTAACTAATCTAAAATACTCATCTTTTGAAAACAAATCAATCTGATTAATATACCTCTCTACAAAGTGGGATATAAAAGGCATTCTAAAACCATAGGCAGATAAAAATATGCAAATAGTTGAATGGGAAAAGTATGAAGTATACAGAACTCTGTACAGACAAAATGGTGAAATAATGGGGGCGAACAAACAAAGCCAGATTAGTCCAGGATTTAAAACAAAGGCAGGGCTTCACTGGTGGCACAGTGGTTGAGAGTCCGCCTGCCAATGCAGGGGACATGGGTTCGTGCCCCGGTCCGGGAAGATCCAACATGCCGCGGAGCGGCTGGGCCAGTGAGCCATGGCCACTGAGCCTGCACATCCGGAGCCTGTGCTCCGCAACGGAAGAGGCCACAACAGTGAGAGGCCCGTGTACCGCAAAAAAAACAAAAAACAAACAAAATAAAATAAAAGAAAGGCAAAGGTGAAGAATAGGATCTATCTCTGAATAATAAGTGCCAGCAGGAAGAGAAAGCAAAAGTCAGGATAATACTAATAAAAATAAAAGTAATAATAATAATAGTGGCAATTATAATTATCGCACCTCAGAAAGCAGATATCTTAAATACAACTTTCTCATAGGATTGCCAAAAGGATTAAATGTGAAAATAAATGTGAAAATATCAAGTATAGAATATCGTGTATATGGTATATGTTAATATTTTCCCTTCTCTGCTATCACCACCTAAAAGGTTCTCAACTTATCATCATATCAAAGAAACCTACTGGCTGCTATTTTGCTTCTAATCTGGCTCTCTTCTAACCGTACATTAACCAGAGTGAGCTACCTAAAACTCAAATCCAATTATGCCATTCTCCTACTTAAATTTCTATAGCTCCCTACAGATTTCTGCATAAAGTTCTATCTCTTCCATTAAGTATCTAAGGCCCTTCACAATCTGACTCCTGCCCATGTCTCCAGCTTTAAGCCTGCCACTTCTCACAGCCACTCTGTTCTACAAAGCAAAAGAATCACTAAGCCTCTGGTTTCCTTGTGGTTCCTTGGGAACATCATACTGTTTTTTGCTTCTGTGCTTTGGAACATTCTCTTACCTCTATCTGGAAAGTCTCCTTCTTTCTCATACCCTTCCCTTAAGTCCACAGGATTTTATATATATTATCTCGCTTAATCTTTACAACACTTCTTAGACATAGGTACTATTATAATTTTTATTTACAGATAGAAAAACTAAGGAGGTTAAATAATTTGCCTAAGATCATACAACCAGTAACTAGACAAGCTAGGTCTAGCTCCAAAGCCTGTATTCTTAACTTTGGTGCCTTTCAAGTCCTACTGTTTCCTTTATGATCAGATCATATATATACTTTTAGGTATTTCAGAGGCTGAAGATGGACAGTGACAAGAGAAGTATAGTAATAGTAATTTTCTTCAAATATTTGAGAGGCTATTCTCAGGAGATACTAGATGATTCTGAAATACATAGATGATAAGAATTAGGACTAATGAGTAGAAGTTATAGGAAGTTAAATTTCAAATCAGTATAATGAATGTTCTAACAATTACAACTATCCAACAATTAGATAGCCTTTTTTTTTAAAGGATAGAACTTCTTATAACAATTCAAACAGAAGTAAGATTATCATGTAATGTATGAATCAGTATTCTTATAAGGGGAGGGAAGTTATCTAAGATGGCCTTTTAAACTATAAACTCAATAAAATATTTACTCTTTATTCATTCATTCGTTCATCTCTAATTTTCTTTCCCGGTAGTTAAGGGTAAATTTGCACTGTATGATCAATATTGCTATTGCTGTATTTCTCTTACAATCCATTACACTAGACCAAGGTTTTTCAACCACATCTTGGGCTGGATAAATCTTTCTTGTGTATGTGTGTGGACTGGGGTGGGGTGGGTGAAATGGAGAAGGTGGCTGTTCTGTGCATTGCAGGATATTTAGCAGCATCTCTGGATTTTATACTCCCCTCAGTTGTTACAATTAAAAATGTCTCCAGACATTGCCAAATTCCAGGGGATGAGGGGAACCAAAATCATCCCTGCTTGAGAACCACTGCATTAGGACCAATCATCTCATCTCTGATTCATATAGTCCTCAAGGAACCCAGTTTTCAGAGATAAGCGGTGAGTATGCCTCTATGACAAGAAATATGTAACAATGTTGGGCCAGTGATAGCCATTTACATGTGTGTGTATACACACATGTGTGTAATATATCAGTTGCTGTAGCCAAGTTATTGGTACCCCTTAAATTAAGTAAGGGAAATGTTTCTGTGTCCAATGTTATAATTTGGGGAAAATCTTACATGGGTTATTAGAAGCAGCAGTTTATCCTACTTATTTCACTTTTCCTCCCAACAAACTTTTTGAATCTCAGATAATTATATGATTCAGTTTAGCAGTAATTGATGCAACATTAATAGCTATTGTAAGGCAATTTCTACTTTTGTTATATCCCACAAAATTTTCAGTACAATGTAATCCAAACTGGATGGAGCTTAATAAATACCAAATAGTAAAACTTATGGTATACATATATATTAGACACTATTATACTTTTAGGTAAGAAAATCTACTCCAAACTGTTCTTGGGTTAATTACGCACCTAGATCTAAAATACTGGACACAGGCGGAGTCAAGATGGTGAACTAGGAGGATGTAGAATTCGTGTCTCTGCACAACTAGGGCACCTACCAGGCACCACTGGAGGGCCACGGACACCTAAGGGGATGGGAGGAACCCCCAGCAACCGGGTAGGACGTGGGGCATGTGGGGCGTGAAGCGGGAGGAGAAGTGGAGGTGGGATGGGACTGGTGTTCCTTAGGGGCAGCTGGGGGAGGGGAAGGGATCCCACACCCGAAGGGAGAAATTGGGGAACCATTGGGAGGGGAGAGAATCAAAAGGGAGTGTGGCCAGGTTTCCCCTGCCCACTTGGGCCCCCTGGACCCTGCTGAGATCCAAGGCCTGATCCTCTGCCCACCAAGGCCCCCTCCAGCCTGGTGGGTCCTGAGGGAGTGGGAGGGAGGGAGGAGAGCAAAAGTAAAGGCCGGACCTCCGAGACTGGCACCCCTGAGGGGTGGCTGGGGGAGGACAGGTATTCCTACACCCAGTGGGACCCACCCACGGTTAGGGGTCCAGCAGGGATGGGGGAGACCCTGGAGGAGACACTGGAAGACACAGTGGGGTGGGGCATGCAGAGGAGGAAAGGAACACAGTCAGTGCTGGGAATTCCCTGTCCACTTAGGCACCGGGGAGCCTGTTGGGTTCCCAGGACTAATCCTCTGCCTTCAGAGGCTCCCTCCTGACGTGCAGAGCCCAAGCCCCGCCCCTACACTCCCACCCAGGGCCCTACCTCTACACTTGGAGACACCCTCCAATGCGCTGGGCCTAAACCCCACCCACACACCCTCCCTCAGGGCCTTATCTCCAAACTCCAGAACCCCACACTCCAGAGGCCCTCCTTTCCACGTGCTGCCTCTCCCCTTCAGCACAGGTCCTAAGTAGAGGCTCCACCCCACATCTGAATGTCACCCTACCTAGGCCCCACCACCAAGGCCTTTTCTGGCTGCATGGGTCCTCAGCCTAGTCACCGCCCCATGCTCAAACGTCACCCCCCCACCCGCCTAGGTGCTGCCCTGCCCTAAACCCCACCCCTTGTTAAGTTCCCCCCCCTCAACTCCACCCCCAAAGCCAAGACTTTTTTTCCCCCTCTTTTAGATTCGGGTTCTGTTTTACCTTGTTGATTCATTGTTGTTCATTCATTTATATTTTTATTTTTCCTAATAAATATTTTATTTTTCTAATTTTCTTTTATTCTTTATACTTTGTTATTGTTCTCTCCTTTTGGCCTGTTCCCCCCGGAGGCCCTCCTTTTTTTTTTTTTTTTTTCTGTTGTGGTTTTATTTTACCTTGTTGCAGTTGTTTCAATTATATTTTTATTTTTCCTAACATATTTTTTATCTTTCTAACTTTATTTTGTTTATTATTCTTTGATATTGTACTGCTCCTTTCTTTTCTTTCTTTTTTTTCCGCGCCATGCAGCTTGCGGAATCTTGGTTCCCAGGCTGGAGGTCAGGCCTGAGCTCCTGTGGTGGGAGCTCCAAATCCAAATCACTGGACTAACAGAGAACCTCAGACCCCAGGGAATATCAATTGGAGTGAGGCCTCCTGGAGGTCCTCATATCAGCACCAAGACCCAGCTCTATCCAACTGCCTGCAAACTCTGGTGCTGGATGCCTCAGGCCAAAAAACCAGTAAGACAGGAATGCAGCACAAGCCACCAAAAAAATAGAAAATGAAATGACAAAAAAGTATGTTACAGACAAAGGAGCAAAGTAAAAACCATTAAGACCAAACAAATGAAGCCGAAATACGCAAACTACCTGAAAAAGAATTCAGAGTAATGATAGTAAAGATGATCCAAACTCTTGGAAACAGAATGGAGAAAATACAAGAACATTTAAAAAGGATCTAGAAGAACTAAAGAGCAAACAAGCAGTGATGAACAACACAATAATTGAAATTAAAAATACTCTAGAAGGAATCAATAGCAGAATAACTGAGGCAGAAGTACAGATAAGTGAGCTAGAAGATAAAATGGTGGAAATAATTGCCAGGGAGCAGAATAAAGAAAAAGAATGAGAAGAATTCAGGACAGGCTCAGAGGCCTCTGGGACAACATTAAACATGGGAATGTTCGAATTACAGGGGTCCCAGAAGAAGACAAAAAGAAAGGGTCTGAGAAAATGTCTGAAGAGATTATAGTCGAAAATTTCGATACCATGGTAAAGGAAATAGTCAATCAAGTCCAGGAAGTGCAGAGAGTCCCATACAGGATAAACCCAAAGAGAAACACACCAAGACAAATATTAATCAAACTACCAAAAATTAAATACAAAGAAAAAATATTAAAAGCAGCAAGGGAAAAGCAACAAATAATATACAAGGGATTCCCCATCAGGTTAACAGCTGATCTTTCAGAAGAAACTCTGCAAGCCAGAAGGGAGTGACAGGACGAATTTAAAGTGATGAAAGGGAAAAACCTACAACCAAGATTTCTCTACCCAGCAAGGATCTCATTCAGATATGATGGAGAAATTAAAACCTTTACAGACAAGGGATTTCCCTGGTAGTGCAGTGGTTAAGAATCCACCTGCCAAGGCAGGGGACATGGGTTTGAGCCCTGGTCTGGGAAGATCCACATGTTGTGCAGCAACTAAGCCAGTGCGCCACAACTACTGAGCCTGCGCTTTAGAGCCCATAAGCCACAACTACTGAACCCATGTGCCACAACTACTGAAGCCCACACACCTAGAGCCCGTGCTCACAACAATAGAAGCCACCACAATGACAAGCCGTGCACCACAATGAAGAGTAGCCCCTGCTCGCCATAAATAGAGAAACCCCTGCGCACAGCAATGAAGATCCAACACAGCCAAAAACAAATAAATTTTTAAAATAATCTTTAAAAAAAACACCTTTATAGATAGCAAAAGATAAGAGAATTCAGCACCACCAAACCAGCTTTACAACAAATGCTAAAGGAACTTCTCTTGGCAGGAAACACAAGAGAAGGAAAAGACCTACAAAAACAAAGCCAAAACAATTAAGAAAATGGTAATAGGACCATACATATTGATAATTACCTTAAATATAAATGGGTTAAGTGCTCCAACCAAAAGATACAGATTGGCTTAATGGGTACAAAAACAAGACCTGTACATATGCTCTCTACAAGAGACCCACTTCAGATCTAGGGACACATACAGACTGAAAATGAGGGGATGGGAAAAAGATATTCCATGCAAATGGAAAACAAAAGAAAGCTGGAGTAGCAATTCTCATATCAGAAAAATAGACTTTAAAATAAAGACTATTGTAAGAGACAAAGGACACTACATAATGACCAAAGGATCAATCCAAGAATGAGATATAACAACTGTAAATATTTACCCACCCAACATAGGAGCACCTCAATACCTAAGGCAAATGCTAACAGCCTTAAACAGGGAAATCAAGAGTAACACAATAATAGTTGGTGACTTTAACACCCCACTTACACCAATCAACAAATCATCCAAACAGAAAATAAATAAGGAAACAAAAGTTTTAAATGACACATTAAACAAGATGGACCTAACTGATATTTATAGGACATTCCATCCAAAACCACAGAATACACTTTCTTCTCAAGTGCTCATGGAACATTCTCCAGGAAAGACCATATCTTGGGTCACAAATCAAGCCTTGGTATATTTAAGAAAATTGAAATCATATCAAGTATCTTTCCCAATCACAACGCTATGAGACTAGATATCAATTACGGGAAAAAAAATTAAAAAAAAAACAAACACGTGGAGGCTAAGCAATACGCTACTAAACAACCAAGAGATCACTGAAGAAATCAAAGAAGAAATCAAAAAATATCTAGAAACAAATGACAATGAAAACATGACGACCCAAAACCTATGGGATGCAGCAAAAGCAGTTCTAAGAGGAAAGTTTATAGCAATACAATCCTACCTCAAGAAACAAGAAAAATCTCAAATAAACAACCTAACCTTATACCTAAAGCAATTAGAGAAAGAAGAACAAAAAAACCCCAAAGTTAGCAGAAGGAAAGAAATCATAAAGATCAGATCAGAAATAAATGAAAAAGAAATGAAGGAAACAACAGCAAAGACCAATAAAAATAAAAGCTGGTTCTGTGAGAAGATACACAAAATTGATAAACCATTAGCCAGACTCATCAGGAAAAAAAGGGAGAAGACTCAAATCAACAGAATTAGAAATGAAAAAGGAGAAGTAACAACTGAAACTGCAGAAATACAAAGGATCATGAGAGACTACTACAAGCAGCTATATATCAATAAATGGGACAACCTGGAAGAAATGGACAAATTCTTAGAAATGCACAAACTTTCAAGACTGAACCAGGAAGAAATAGAAAACATGAACAAGCCAATCACAAGCACTGGAATTGAAATTGTGATTAAAAATCTTCCAACAAACAAAAGTCCAGGACCAGATGGCTTCACAGGCAAATTCTATCAAACATTTAGAGAAGAGCTAACACGTATCCCTCTCAAACTCTTCCAAAATATAGCAGAGGGAGGAACACTCCCTAACTCATTCTACGAGGCCACCATCACCCTGATACCAAAACCAGAAAAAGATGTCACAAAGAGAGAAAACTACAGGCCAATATCACTGAGGAACATAGATGCAAAAATCCTCAACAAAATGCTAGCAAACAGAATCCAACAGCACATTAAAAGGATCATACACCATGATCAAGTGGGGTTTATCCCTGGAATGCAAGGGATATATGCAATATATATTCAATATATGCAAATCAATCAATGTGATATACCATATTAAGAAACTGAAGTATTAAAAACCATATGATAATCTCAATAGATGCAGGAAAAGCTTTTGACAACACTCAGCACCCATTTACGATAAAAACTCTCCAGAAAGTGGGCATAGAGGGAACCTACCTCAACATGATAAAAGCCATATATGACAAACCTACAGCCAACATCATTCTCAATGGTGAAAAACTGAAAGCATTTCCTCTAAGATCAGGAACAAGACAAGGTTGCCCACTCTCACCACTATTACTCAACATACTTTTGGAGGTTTTAGCCACTGCTGTCAGAGAAAACAACAAAATGAAATGAATTCAAGTAGGATAAGAAGAAGTAAAACTGTCACTGTTTACAGGTGACATGATACTATACATAGAAAATCCTAAAGATGCCACCAGGAAACTACTAGAGCTAATCAATGAATTTGGTAAAGTAGCAGGATATAAAATTAATGCACAGAAATCTCTTGCATTCCTATACACTAACAACAAAAAAACAGAATGAGAAATTAAGGAAACACTCCCATTTACCATAACAACAAAAACATAAAATACCTATGAATAAACATACCTAAGGAGGCAAAAGACCTGCATGCAGAAAACTACAAGACACCGATGAAAGAAATCAAAGATGATACAAACAGATGGAAAGATATACCATGTTCTTGGATTGGAAGAATCAATATTGTGAAAGTGACTATATTACCCAAAGTAGCTACAGATTCAAAGTAATCCCCATCAAATTACCAGTGGCATTTTTCACAGAACTAGAACAAAAAATTTGACAATTTGTATGGAAACACAAAAGACCTCAAATAGCCAAAGCAATCTTGAGAAAGAAAAATGGAACTGGAGGAATCAGGCTCCCTGACTTCAGACATACTACAAAGCTATAGTAATCAAGACAGTATGGTACTGGCACAAAAACAGAAATATAGATCAATGGAACAGGACAGAAAGCCCAGAGATAAACCCACGCACATATAGTCACCTTATCTTTGACAAAGGAGGCAAGAATATACAATGTAGAAAAGACAGCCTCTTCAATAAGTGGACCTGGGAAAACTGGACAGCTACATGTAAAAGAATGAAATTAGAATACTCCCTAACACCATACACAAAAATAAACTTCAAATGGATCAAATAAAATATTTGCAAACAAAGCAACTGACAAAGGATTAACCTCCAGAATATACAAGGAACTCATGCAGCTCAATATCAAAAAAACAAACAACCCAATCGAAAATGGGCAGAAGACCTAAATAGACATTTCTCCAAAGAAGTTATACAGATTGCCAACAAACACATGAAAGGATGCTCAACATCACTAATCATTAGAGAAATGCAAATCAAAACTACAATGAGGTATTACCTCACTCTGGTCATAATGGCCATCATCAAAAAATGTACAAACAATAAATGTTGGAGAGGGTGTGGAGAAAAGGGAACCCTCCTACACTGTTTGTGGGCATGTAAATTGATACAGCCACAATGGAGAACAGTATGGAGGTTCCTTAAAAAACTAAAAATAGAACTACCAAATGACCCAGCAATCCCACTACTGGGCACATACCCTGAGAAAACCATAATTCAAAAAGAGTCATGTACCACAATGTTCATTGCAGCACTATTTACAATAGCCAGGACATGGAAGCAACCTAAGTGTCCATTCACAGATGAGTGGATAAAGAAGATGTGACACATATATACAATGGAATATTATTGAGCCATAAAAAGAAACAAAATTGAGTTATTTGTAGTGAGGTGGATGAACCTAGAGTCTGTCATGCAGAGTGAAGTAATTCAGAAAGAGAAAAACAAATACTGTATGCTAACACATATATATGGAATCTAAAAAAAAAAAAAAATGGTTCTGATGAACCTAGGGGCAGGACAGGAATAAAGGTGCAGACGTAGAGAATGGACTTGAGGACACGGGGAGGGGGAAGGGTAAGCTGGGACAAAGTGAGAGAGTAGCACTGACATATACACACTAACAAATGTAAAACAGATAGCTAGTGGGAAGCAGCTGCATAGCACAGGAAGATCAGCTTGGTGCTTTGTGACCACCCAGAAGGGTGGACAGGGAGGGTGCAAGGGAGATGCAAGAGGGAGTGGATATGGAGATATATGTAAGCAAACAGCTGATTCACTTTTTATACAGCAGAAACTAACAAAACATTGTAAAGCAATTATACTCCAATAAAGATGTTAAAAAAATAAAAATAAAACAGTGGGCACAAAATGTTTTAAATAGGGAGCAGAATTGGTAATTATAAAGTAAATCCACAACTTACCAATCTGGGCCATAATCTGACAAAGAGCAATCTGTTTCAAATATGTGGATTTCCCACTCATATTTGGTCCAGTTATGATAAAAAAATTACTCCCTTCTGTAATATAGGTATTGTTGGCAACAGGTTTTTCCACAGATATTTTTTCAAGTATGGGGTGCCATCCATGTTTGATTGCTAAAGTATCAGTAAACTCTGGCCGAACTAAAGAGAAAAATGTTTTTGAAAGATTAATATATTTATACTTAAAGATTTTGTGGTATGTACATACTGTTTATACTTCAGTGATTTTACCTGGGTCAATTTGGAACAATATCATTAAGGTATCATTTTATCTCCAATCCTTCTAAATTATAATTGACATAGTCTAATCACATCACAACTTTTATTCATTTCCAGAAAAATCTAAGACTTAGCTCCGTGTCATTGTGCTGGGCTCCAAAAGAGTTCATAACTTTTTCAGATTTGCATAAATTAAAATGAATCAATCAGCCATTGATAACACTTTTAAAATAATTAATTTACAAGTACTCTAAAATTGCACGTTTACTTAATCCTTGTCTTAAGCATTACTTCAAATTTGATATACTTAGCTTTCTGAATGAGGTCTAAAAATAGAGTAAAACCAAATAAAAACAATTTTATGTCCAAAGTTATAAAAATCTTGTGTAAAAAGAAATCTCAGAGGGTAGAGAAAACAGACACAAAAGATTTGTTAATTTATATCAAGAAACAATGATCAGGTCTGTATAGATAATTTCTGAGGTGAAGAGGGTGGGAGGACAAGTAAAAATTAAAATGCTACATGCTTCTAGATGAAACACATGGATAAACTTGAAAGTATTCATTATAAAAGTGAGGCTGATTAGAAATTTTTTTTACTATTTTTAAATCATTCTTAACATCAAAAATTCACTATTTATAAGTTCTGAGTTTTAGAATGGTCCCTCTCAAAATGGAGCAACATCAAATATCTTAATAGTTAAGAAAACTACTATTAAAATAGCTGATCTCTAATGTAAGGTTTTAACCCCAAAAGAGACATAAAAGATTGAAAAGTTTTGGCCTATATAATACCAATTGAAAAATTTAACATTTCCATAAGAAATACAGAAATATCAAAAATGAAAAAAATCTTTGTAAAATACCTTTTCTCATCATACAGTCTTTCTTATTTGGGGAAACTTTAAAGTTTCTTGCTGTTTTTTTTTCTTTGTGATTTCTCAATTTCTCAGTAAATAATTTTCTGACTTTTAAAAGAAAATTTAAGGATAATTTCACTTTCTGTATTTTGAGTCTTAGTCTAGGACCATAAGCAAGACATTGTATTTCAGGTGAAAAGAAAAAATGTAAACCATTCGTAATTGTTACATAAAATTGCTTGAACGGAATACAAATTTCAGTACGCAACGTATTTATCCCAAAGAAAGTAACTTACCATAGTCAGAAAGAGTGCAGGCATGAGCAAATGACAGTAGCATATCCAGCATTGACACAGTGTCAGACAGTTTATGTAAGCAATGAATATGTTCATAAATCTCACTAAGCAGTTTGCACACTATCCTGAAAGTACATGTTTGGTAAGACAAGTAGTGCCTTTTACAGAGACACATACAATGCAATTGTAAAACAATATTAAATTCATTGTCTGAGGTAAAATAACATTCACATTTGAGTTGTACACTACAGGTAAAGTCTATTGTTCTATTGCCTCATTTTAGAGATGAGGAAATTGAAGCTTATACTCAAGGTCACAGTTACTTAGTAGCAAAGAATCCATCTTCTAGTGTGTTAACACCAAGTTTTTAAAATAACTCCTTTTATTAAATATTAATAAAATAAATTTTTATTAATAGAAATATTTTATATAGGTCAAAGCAAGCCCTCACTATACTTCAACAGATCCCATCTGCTAATAATTTTGTTTTTGCAATGTTAAATTCAACACAAAAGCTATTATGTATTTTCTCTCACCCATTCTCTCTCTTCCTCTCTCTCTCTTCTCTCTCTCTCTCTCTCTCTCTCTCACACACACACACACACACACACACACACACTCACACACACACACATATTCTAACATAATTATTTAAGCTTTTATGTGGCAGTTATCATATTGTGACATAATATAAAAGTTTTTCCCTTACGTGGAGAAATATGTTCCCCAGCTTACTATATCTTATAATCTTTTTGGTCTATGCTCTGAAATTGTTTTGAAAGCCCAACATTTATCTTTATCATCTCAGCTTACCAATGTCCTAGTTCTTATTTCTAGACACATTGCTACCGTTTCATGAACAGCAAAAGACTGGCATTATTGTGATATTGTTATGTAAGTACTAAGGCATGAGAATTTGAGGGCTTACATACTAAAGAAAAAGAATAAACCTAATGAAACTTATCTGGGCCCAAGATAAGCCCAGATGTGCCAAGTTCTACATCATGGTGGAATATATACTACAAAAGTATCAGTGGTACTACAGGTATTTCAAGCTCATGTCATTATGACATTTCTTAAAACTTTATGAAAAGAATGAATGAAGTACTGCTGAAATGTAGAAATTTGGTTGTGTATCAAACTTTTTCTATAACACAGTATAATGTGTTTGTTTGGTTTGGTTTTGTAATTAAGATTTGCCCTGAATGTTCTGTGAGGCTCAGTGATCCCAATCACAGTGACAGACTTTAAAGTTTTAAATGGTTTTCCAGAAAATGGTCTTTCCTTGCTAACATTTGTAACTACAATTTTCCACAACCAGACAAAAAGTCAATTAATGAAACTTATAGTACCTCAAATTAAACGAGTTTAATTCAGTATTCAAAAATTTCAAGTGCTCTTACATGTAAGTCATGTGATAGATTTCTCTCAAAGACTCTTGGCATCTTTCATTCATTTTAATTAAATCTGCTGATGTAAAGCTGTAAGAATTTTTCACTTTAGAAATCTGCTAGGAGATTAAAAAATAAATGTCAAGATACATATATACTCTTATGAAATAAAACATACAGATTTAAAACAATAGAAGTATAGGTACTTCAGTTAATCACTTTAATTTTTCAGGTAATAATCTCACAAAAAATCCCAAATGATGTTTGTGAAAGAGAAAAGGAAGATCACTTCTAAAGTTAAAGCAGAATTTTTTAACCTGGTCCATCTGACATGACTATTTTTACAGGCCTTAAAGTAGCCATGTAGAAATGTTAAAACACTACATCTTATTACCAAGTAATAATATGCATGGTAGATAGTAATCCTCACTCCCTCTCTGATCCCTCCCTGTCTTAGCCTTTGGCCCATATCCAAACCTCACTCAATCTCTAACCCCATTACTAACTCTCAGCCCATTCTTTACTTCATCCATCCCTCATTACTTGGTAATACAATAGGTATTTTAAAGACCCAAAAGTTGAATGGTTTGTTTTTGTCAAAAGGTACTCCCTGGGGGCAGAGAAAACAAAGTGGGTTAGACTTTCCCAAACTGGTATATTGTGGAGGAGTTAACATGTTTATAGAAAAAAATATCACCCTGGCCCAAAGGTTTGGCAATACGAGATTTTAAAACATCAAGCAAATTTCTCTACTCTAGGACTTTTATTAAACCTTTAATAGGCAGATGTGCATTGAGAAGAGGTAGTACAGTACTTTCCAAACGTCTTTGATCAAAACTTCCTTTTGGACTTTCTTTCTTCATTTTCCTTTTTTTAGCCATATCAAGCTCCCAGAACTGTGGGAAACACTGTGTTTGGTATTTTTCTAAAAAATCTTCTCAATTGCTTTTCGATTAGTAAAGCTATTAGGTGGGTGAGTAGTAGTAAGAGAAGCAATACACAAAACATTCAGAAATTTGTCATGTAATACTCAAGAAGTGCCTGAAAATATGTAAATGCAATTCTGTAAAATCAGAAACAATAATTTCCTAACCAAAACTCTAGAATGAACCTTAATAAACTCTGAAGGAAGCTGATCATTGGGTAGGGCTGTACAGTCTGTAGTCATCTGAATGAAAAATCCTCGAGCAGAGCTAAAACTTGTCCTTAAAGGAAGACTATATTTTTCTGCAAGCTGCGATATCATTCCTAGTGACCAGAAACAAGAAAAACAAAGAAATTTAATGAGAAAAATTACTCTTCATGTTTAAAAAAATCATATAACTTTTTCTTGTTATTTTATATATAAGTAGGAAGGCTTTGTTACCTTTTTCTTTTTTTTTTTGAAGTATAGTTGTTTTACAACATTGCATTTGTTTCATGTGTGCAACATAGTGATCCAGTGGGATTTTTTTGCACATTATAGGTTATTACAAGATATTGAATATAATTCCATGTTATATAGTAAATCCTTATCACTTATCTATTTTATGTATACTAGTTTGTATCTGTTAATTCCATACTCTTAATTTGTCCCTCCCTCCCTCTCTCCTGTGGTAACCATGAGTTTGTGTTCTATGTGAATCTGTTCGCATTTTGTATATAGATTCATTTGTATTATTTTTTATTTTTTTCAACTTTGAAGGCAGGAAAGATTTTTTTAATGACATTTAATACAAGAGACCCATTGTCTACTCCTGGATATCTCTGTGTCTCCTAAGAGAAGACACTTGTGAGTCCAATTAAAACTCAACTTAAGCCACTAACTTGTGGTCACAACTGTGTCATTCATCTGTGTTTGCCCCACCGTGGTGTCGAGCCCACTGCTCTGTTCAGGGCTGGTTGGTGTTCTACCAATGTCTGCCAATTTAATAAATGACTGAATAAACGAAAAAGTGAATGAGAAAAACTTAGAGCCTTAGCCAGGTTCTCCTTCTGATCATTTAGATGGTGCTTACTTCCAAATTAACTGAGAAGGACCTGGTCCTAGAATAAAAATAAATAGCTTACTAAAAAGTAAAAAAGTTTAAAAAAGTTAAAAAAGTAAAAAACTAGTTTTTTTTTTTTAAAAAAAGGCCAATAAAAACAAAACCAGAAAATCAAAGAAATTATAGAAGGTTCCACTTTCAGCTAGGATATTAAAAAGTCACAAAAAACCATCAGTGCCACTGTAACCATGAGAAAACAATAAATTTAGAAATCTTCTGTCATAAAAGATACTGAAAGAGATCCAGACACAAGTCTAAATGAATGGAATTCCAAAGAGAGACAAGCCCTAGATGACTGGGCGTGAGTAAGTGGAAGGCAGCTGCTGTTGGTAAAGAAGCTCTGATGGGATGAGGAGGAATGAGCCACATTTCAACCAGCCAGGCCTGGCTGCTTGGCAGATTGGAAAACAGAGAGACAGCCAGCTCTCACTGTAGCCCATTCTCCCTCCCAATATTTTTTTAAGTTAATTTTTATTGTAGTACAGTTGCTTTACAATGTTGTGTAAGTTTCTACTGTACAGCAAAATGAATCAGCTATACATACACATATATCCCCTTTTTTGGATTTCCTTCCCATTTAGGTCACCACAGTGCATTAAGTAGAGTTCCCTGTGCTACACAGTATGTTCTCATTAATTATCTATTTTACATATAGTATCAATAGTGTATAGTGTCAATCCCAATCTACTAATCATCCCACCACCCCCACTCTCCCTCTTGGTATCCCTACGTTTGTTCTCTACATCAGTGTCTCTATTTCTGCTTTGCAAATAAAATCATCTATACCATTTTCTAGATTCTATGTATATGCATTAATATACAGTATTTGTTTCTCTTTCTGACTTACTCCACTCTAGGTCCAACCACATCTCTACAAATGACCCAATTTTGTTCCTTTTTATGGCTGAGTAATATTCTGTTGTATATATGGACCACACCTTCTTCACCCATTCCTCTGTTGATGGACATTTCGGCTGCTTCCACGTCCTTGCTATTGTAAATAGTGCTGCAGTGAACATTGGGGTGCATGTGTCTTTTTGAATTATTGTTTTCTCTGGGTATATGCCCTATAGTGGGATTGCTGGGTCATACAGTAGCTCTATTTTTCATTTTTTAAGCAACAGCCATACTGTTTTCCATAGTGGCTATATCAATTTACATTCCCACCAACAGTGCAAGAGGGTTCCCTTTTCTCCACACCCTCTCCAGCATTTATTTTTTATAGATTTTTTGGTGATGGCCATTCTGACCTGTGTGAGGTGATCTCATTGTAGTTTTTTTTTTTTTTTTTTTTGCAGTACGCGGGCCTCTCACTGTTGTGGCCTCTCCCGTTGCAGAGCACAGGCTCCGGACGCGCAGGCTCAGCGGCCATGGCTCATGGGCCCAGCCGCTCCGCGGCACGTGGGATCTTCCCAGACCAGGGCACGAACCCGTGTCCCCTGCATCGGCAGGTGGACTCTCAACCACTGCGCCACCAGGGAAGCCCCTCATTGTAGTTTTGATTCACAGTTCTCTAATAATTAGTGACGCTGAGCATCTTTTCATGTGTCTCTTGGCCATCTGTATGTTTTCCTGGAGAAATGTCTGTTTAGGTCTTCTGCCCATTTTTTGTTTGGGTTGTTCGTTTCTTTGATATTGAGTGGCATGAGCTGCTTGTATATTTTGGAGATTAAACCTTTGTCAATTGCTTCATTTGCAAATATTTTCTCACATTCTGAGGGTTGTCTTTTCATCTTGTTTTTTGTTTCCTTTGCTATGCAAAGGCTTTTAAGTTTCATTAGGTCCCATTTGGTTTTGTTTTTATTTTCATTACTCTAAGAGGTGAGTCAAAAAAGATCTTGCTGTGATTTATGTCAAAGAGTGTTCTGCCTATGTTTTCCTGTAAGAGTTTTATAGTGTCTGGCCTTACATTTAGGTCTTTAATCCATTTTGAGTTCAATGATTAATTCTTATCAATTCTTCCTTCAACCTCTGCATCTCTCTCTTCTCATATACACCCTAAATAATGCTTTGTTAACTTGTAATAGCTTAAAATAGTTCCTCTTTCCATTGCGCCACTCAAATTCATTCAACATATCTTCTTGATCAATTTCACTCCATAGAGCAAAAACATCTCAGTGCCTCTTCATTCTCCTTGGGAAACATCTCCAATCTGGCCTTCGAAAACTAAATTCTGATCCCCAGTCTACATTTCTGACCTTATCTCTTAGTAGCTCTGTAAGGAAATGCCCTATACCATCCTAACAAATTTCCTTAAGGTTTCCTCAGGCCATTGTGCTTCAGTATGTACCACTGCCAGAGGGCAGAATTCCTTTTTAGGCTATTCTACTAAAAATATTCCCATCCTCTATGCCTCCACACCCAGTCACATTCTGACCCCTCTGACCTACTATTTTTTTCTTCATATATCTTAAATCCATGTGAAATTATGTACTATATATGATTGATGTACTTTATATATCAATATGGATATATATATATCCCTATATATATATACACACACATACATATGTGTGTATGTTTATTATCTGTCTCTACTACTATTATAGCTCCATGAGGACAGGGACTTTGTTCTGTTCACTATGTATTCCCAGTACCTAGGACAGTGTCTATATTAACTAGGAGATTAGTAAATTCACAAAATGAATTACTGTACTAGCTGAAATGCTACCTCTTCTAGACAAAAATGATATCTCTTCCTCCAATGAAACCCTTTAGCACTGATAGCCAGTATTTTTCATGCAATTTATACTCAACATTGTATGAAGGTAAACTACTCTCCTAGCCTTCATGTAACCCTATATTTAAATTTGAAGGAACTCTAAATTTAAGTTTGTAGAAAAGAAGGGACACATTATAACACTGTGAGATCTTTTTTTTTTTAAGGCTCCTTAAATGATAATATCTGTTAACATTATCTGTTATTTGTTTTGGTAACAAAAAATAAATTTAAAATATGCATCGTTAATATAATCAGCAAAAAAAGCACAACATGTCCTAAAAAATTTTGTTTAATTTCTAAAAAACAGAATAAATATGTTCAAGTAATTACATTACCTGCTATGTCATCTACAATCTCTGTATATGTTCTTCTGGCTATGTCAAGAAATTCATTTATGTTAGACCTCACTGCATAGCACTTCTGAGTCCTCATGTTCAGGCATCCTTTCATGTATCTTGCATCATCATTAATTACTGTTTTAATCTTGTCAAGTATGATTACAAACCTAAAAAAGAACATTATAGGCAATAAGTCAAACAGTTATGTTAATTGATAATTTGAACAACAGTTAACGATAGCAAATAACATATTTTCTTAAAATTATTGCTGAAAATTATTTTGCAAATAAATAAACAATATATATAAAATTACATAAATTAGGACTGTGACTACATCAATTGTAAACTATTTCATCAGTCATAACTACTCTCCTAAAATAACATGAGACCACCAAAAACAATCCTACAACTGATGATAAACAGATCTCCCAAATTACACATATCAACTGTGTCTGTGAATATAAAATATATCCTTGAAGCACTTTATAAAAATTCTGGCTTCACGCTCATTGACTCAATAAACATTTACTTATACCATGTAGCAATCACTGTGTTAGGTGCAGGGATTCAAAGAAGGATTAACATATGGTCCTTGCCCTCAGTTGGTGCAAGGGAGATTAAGCATATTATGAGACAGTATAACAGGAACCTTTCAATCATCAGTGTCTAAGTGCAGTGATCATGCAGACCAGAAGTCTGGTAACACCTATTTTCCTAACCTTTTATTTTACAGTATTCTGTTCTGTATTTATCCGTAATAATTCGGTTTTATTAACCTCATTTTGTGACCTCACATAAGGTGTGAATCTTGAATCAATAAAATAACAGCTTTTAAGTATCACAAGCCATTTTGTTCAAGAACCAAGGTGCCACTGCTAAAAGCAATACTAAAATTAAACTGTAATTAGATCTTATTCAGTATTCATATAGACTATTCTTTGGTTACATTAAGTCCTTCATGATTTAACACAAAAGAATAATGTATTTTTATATTTGCAAGTCTTTCCATGGAGAATAGTTAAAAAGAAAAAGAAATATTAAAATTTTGTATGATTTCAACTTTTAATGCTATTATAATTGTCCATTAACACAAACCCTCAATGTGCTGTTACCCTATTTATTGGTATTTATAAAATATAATATATAAATAAATTTTTAATGAACAGTTTAAAATTTCTGTTAACCAAAGCTCAATTAATTGTTCTATAGAATATAATTAGAGTTCTTAAAATCAGTTATGATCAGGAAGAAAGAAATAATCTGCTGTTTTATTAACAGTTGAATGACAAAGACCTCTTATCTTCCAAGGAACCATAGTAAGCTCTTAATAAAGGTGTGTTACAGTTCTTCAGAGTAATCTATTAAAGAATAAAGAAAAAGATAATTAAGGATAATAAATTATGACATTATTCAAACAAAGCATTTTAGACTTGTTTGGTACTTTACATTTTACCAAGTATTTTCTTGCTTCATCTTCTCATTTATATACTCATAACAGAAATTTTAGGTATGCAGGTGAAGACAGATTGTATCTGGACCATTTTTCAGATAAAGAGCACATGGCTAAACAGTGGCATCCACTGCTTTACTACTATGACTTTTATTTTTCTTGCTGCCCAACTAACATTAACATTAAACTACTTATTAATGTAGTTTAACTAGTTTAATTAACTACTTATTAATGCAGTTAAACAGTTATCATTGTACATTCAGAGTACTCTACATATAACTCCAAAATTTGGGTTAAATGTATTAATACATTAAACTAAGAAAGTGTTTTGTATATTTGTAAATAGAGCAACTTATCCATTCTTATATGGCAAAAGTAGGGATTTTATTTTGCTTAATTGAAACTATGAGTGATCATTATTTGAATAAACAGAAAAGAGAGAAAACATAGGTAACCTGACTTTTACCTCCTATTTTAGTTTTGTTATGAGGCAATGGCAATAACTTTTTTGCTTATTAATAGAAAAATAATACTTACATACCAATAAAAACTAGAAATGCATAAGAGCATAAAGAAAAACATTTAAATCACTCATTATTCTACCACCCTTCCAAAGATAAATACTCTTAAGTATTATGACATATTTCCTGTCCCTTTTTCAAATCAAAAAATTTATATCATTACATGCTCCTTTTCTCCCCCATCTATTTAAAAATAGATGAAAAAAATCACCATTCTGTAACCATTGGAGTTACTTCAGGTAAAAGTCATTAATAACTAACAAAATCAATGGGTGAAAGTTTGACAAGAAACAGTATATTTACACAGTCTCACGGTATCTCTCCACAGATTACTTATAAATTTATAGTGAAGTAATTAATCAAAGTTATTATCACCAAGAAGGGAAAGAAAAATGACATCATGTGCCTCCTGATGTAATACACTGAGAAAGATACAACATTGCTCATAGAGTATTATTGCCAAATATGGGTAAGCAGAATTTAATCATGAGGAAACGATCACGCAAACTGAGGAATATCTTATTAAACAACTGACCCGGCACCTGTGGCCGCTGGTTTCCCTGCACATTTGGCACCGCCAGGGCTCTCGTGATCCAAGCAGTCATACCACCTCTGCACCTAGTCCTCACAGGGGCAGACCAAGAGCTCCAAGGCAGCCTCAGGACCAGACTCCTGTGGGTGGACCACATGCAGAGGTGGGGATAAAACCAAAGCTGAATCCCAGGGATGGGGTGACTAAAGAAGAAGATCTAAAATCTTTCCATCAGCTGTACAAGCTGCAGATCAAACCCCCACAATCAGCTAGGAAGATCCTGTTTTTATGGAATATCTGAGTAGACAATGAGTGTTCCCACAAATGAAAACGGTCTAGCTCTGGCAGGGGGCAAGCACACGCAGGAACTGGGCCAGATCAGAGACTGAGTGGTCCCCACAGGGCACACAGCAGGTCCAGAGACCAGCCCAGAGGCAGAGGAGGGCCTCTTGGGGAGGCGGAGGTGAGCTGCGGCTCACGGCATGTAAGGACACTAACAGCGGAGACTCCAGGGAAACATAATTATTACTATTAATTTTATTACATTTTGATTCATTCTGTTGTTGGCTCTAGCTTTTTTTTCTTTCTTTCATTTTGTTTGTTGTTGTTTTAGTTTTTTTTTTTAAATTCAGTCTTCTGGGATCTCCATGGTTTATAAAATATTTTTATTTTTTTATACATTTCTATTTTTACTTTGCTTTTATGTTGTTCTGTGTTCTTTTCCCTTATTTTTTTCTTCCTCTTTTCTTTAATATATTTTTCTGTTTTTCTTTTTTTTATATTTCCATTTCTACTTTGCTTTTCTGTTGCCTGTTTTTTCCCTTTTTATTATTTTTAAATTGTTTTTATCAGTTTATTCTGTTTCCTTGCTTTATTCTTCATTGGCACACTGTTTTGTTTTTGTTTTTAGGTTATGCGTTTATGTTAGTTTTAATCCTAATTGTTTGATTTCATTTTTGAGTTCTTGTATTTTTCTGGTTGTTCTCTTGATTTTTGTTTTATTTGGCTCTGTTTTGTTTCTTGCACGTGTGTGTGTGTGTTTTCTTGTTTCTGTTTTTGTTTGTTTGATTTTGTTTTTACAATTTCTCCAGGGTTCTGTTTGCCTTTTTTTCTTTAATACATTTTCTATTTGTTAAAATATATTTTTATTTCTACATTACTTTTCTGTTGTTCTGTCTTTTTTCCCTTTTCTCTTTTTCATTTTTTTTTTACATCATTTTTGTCAGCTTGTTTTGTTTCTTTGCTTCATTCTTCCGTTAGAATTCTGCTTTGGTTTTATTTTTTGGTTTTGGGTTTTTGTCAGCTTTCCTCTTAATTGTTTGATTTCATTCTTTGGTTCTTCTGTTTGTCTGGTTGTTCTCTTGCTATTTGATTTATTTGGTTCTGTTTTTGTTTCTTTTCTGTGTGTGCGGCATGTTTCCTTGTTTCTGTTTCCATTTGTTTGATTTTACTTTTTACCATTTGTCTGGGGTTTTGTTAGTCTTTTTTTCTTTTTATCCCCTTTATTGCCAGGATGAGAGACTTGCAGTGTCCTGGTTCCTCGACCAGAAGATGGGCCTGAGGCTCTGGAGTAGCAGCACCGAGTCCAGGATGCTGGACCATGAGAGAATTCCCGGTCCCAGGGAAGATGAACTGCCAAGAGCTCTCACTGAGGCCTCTATCTGAATCCAAGACCCAGGTCCACCCAAGTGCCAGCAGCTCCCAGCACTGGACATGTCATACCAAACAACAAACAAGACAGGAACACAAACCCACCCATCAGCACACAGACTACATCAAGTCATACTAAGCTAACAGACAGCCCAAAACAAATCATCTGACGTGGCCCTGCTCATCAGAGGGAAAAGACTCAGCTCCACCCACTAGAATGCAAGCACCAGTCCCTCCCATCAGGAAGCCTACACAAGACACTGGACCAACACCACCACTGGGGGCAGAGAACAGAAATAAGAGGAACTGTGACCCTGTAGCCTAGGGAAAAGAGACCTTAAATACTGTATATTAGACAAAATAAGAAGACAGAGAAATATATTACAGACAAAGGAGCAAGATAAATATGCACAAGACCAAGTAAATGAAGGGGAAATAGGCAAACTAACTGAAAAAGAATTCAGAGTAATGATAGTAAACATGATCCAAAATCTTGAAAATAGAAGACAGAAAATACAAGAAATGTTTAACAAGGACCTAGAAGAACTAAAGAGCAAACAAACATTAATGAACAACACAAAAACTGAAATAAAATACACTCTAGAAGGAATCAATAACAGAATAACTGAGGGAGAAGAACGGACTAGAGAGCTGGAAGATAAAATGGTGGAAATAAATGTCACAGAGCAGAGTAAAGAAAAAAGAATGAAGAGAATGGAGGACAGTCTCCAAGACCTCTGGGACAACATTAAGCACACCAACATTCAAATTATAGGCGTCCCAGAAGAAGAAGAAAAAAGAAATGGGGCTGAAAATATTTGAAGAGATTATAGTTGAAAAATTCCCCAACATGGGACAGGAAATAGCCACCCAAGTACAGGAAGCACAGAGAGTCCCATACAGGATAAACCCAAGGAGAAACATGCCGAGACACATATTAATCGAGCTAACAAAAATTAAACACAAAGAAAAAATATTAAAAGCAACAAGGGAAAAGCAACAAAAAACATACAAGGGAATCCTCATAAGATTAACAGCTGATATTTCAGCAGAAACTCTACAGACCAGAAGGCAGTGGGAAGATATATTTAAAGTGGTGAAAGGGAAAAACCTACAACCAAGATTACTCTACCCAGCAAGGATCACATTCAGAATCGATGGAGAAATCAAAAGCTTTACAGACAAGCAAGTTAAGAGAATTCAGCAACACCAAACCAGCTTTACAACAAATGCTAAAGGAACTTCTCTAGGCAAGAAACACAAGAGGAGGAAATGACTTACAAAAACAAACCCAGAACATTTAAGATAATGGTACTAGGAACAAACATTTCAATAATTACCTTAAATGTAAATGGATTAAATGCCTCAACCAAAGGACCCAGACTTGCTGAAAGGATACAAAAACGAGACCCATATATATGCTGTCTACAAGAGACACACTTCAGAACAAGGGACACATACAAACTGAAAGTAAAGGGATGGAAAAAACATATTCCATGAAAATGGAAATCAAAAGATAGCTGGAGTAGCAATACTCATATCAGACAAAATAAACTTTAAAATAAAGACTATTACAAGAGACAAGGAAGGACACTACATAATGATCAAGGGACCAATCCAAGAAGAAGATTTAACAATTGCAAATATCTAAGAACCCAACATAGGAGCACCTTGATACATAAAGCAAATGCTAACAGCCATAAAAGGGGAAATCAACAGTAACACAATCATAGTAGGTGACTTTAACACCCCACTTTCACCAATGGACAGATCATCCAAACAGAAAATAAATAAGGAAAAAAAAGCTTTAAATGACACATTAAACAAGATGGACTTAATTGATATTTATAGGACATTCCATCCAAACACAATAGAATACACTTTCTTCTCAAGTGCTCATGGAACATTCTCCAGGATAAACCGTATCTTGGGTCACAAATCAAGCCTTGGTAAATTTAAGAAAATTGAAATCGTATCAAGTATCTTTTCCAACCACAACGCTATGAGACTAGATATCAATTACAGGGAAAAAATCTGTAAAAAATACAAAGACATGGAGGCTAAGCAATATGTTACTAAACGACCAAGAGATCACTGAAGAAATCAAAATCAAAAAATACCTGGAAACAAATGACAATGAAAACATGATGACCCAAAACCAATGGGATGCAGCAAAAGCTGTTCTAAGAGGGAAGTTTATAGCAATACAATCCTACCTCAAGAAACAAGAAAAATCTCAAACAAACAACCTAACCTTACACCTAAAGCAATTAGAGAAAGAAGAACCAAAAAAACTCAAAGTTAGCAGAAGGAAAGAAATCATAAAGATCAGAATAGAAATAAATGAAAAAGAAATGAAGGAAACAATAGCAAAGACCAATAAAAATAAAAGCCGGTTCTGGGAGAAGATAACCAAAATTGATAAACCATTAGCCAGACTCATCAGGAAAAAAAGGGAGAAGACTCAAATCAACAGAATTAGAAATGAAAAAGGAGAAGTAACAACTGAAACTGCAGAAATACAAAGGATCATGAGAGACTACTACAAGAAACTATATGTCAATAAATGGGACAACCTGGAAGAAATGGACAAATTCTTAGAAATGCACAAACTTTCAAGACTGAACCAGGAAGAAATAGAAAACATGAACAAGCCAATCACAAGCACTGAAATTGAAACTGTGATTAAAAATCTTCCAACAAACAAAAGTCCAGGACCAGATGGCTTCACAGGCAAATTCTATCAAACATTTAGAGAAGAGCTAACACGTATCCCTCTCAAACTCTTCCAAAATATAGCAGAGGGAGGAACACTCCCAAACTCATTCTATGAGGCCACCATCACCCTGATACCAAAACCAGAAAAAGATGTCACAAAAAGAGAAAACTACAGGCCAATATCGCTGAGGAACATAGATGCAAAAATCCTCAACAAAATACTAGCAAACAGAATCCAACAGCACATTAAAAGGATCATACACCATGATCAAGTGGGGTTTATCCCTGGAATGCAAGGATTCTTCAATATATGCAAATCAATCAATGTGATATACCATATTAAGAAACTGAAGTATAAAAACCATATGATAATCTCAATAGATGCAAGAAAAGCTTTTGACAACATTCAGCACCCATTTACGATAAAAACTCTCCAGAAAGTGGGCATAGAGGGAACCTACCTCAACATGATAAAAGCCATATATGACAAACCTACAGCCAACATCATTCTCAATGGTGAAAAACTGAAAGCATTTCCTCTAAGATCAGGAACAAGACAAGGTTGCCCACTCTCACCACTATTATTCAACATAGTTTTGGAAGTTTTAGCCACAACAATCAGAGAAGAAAAAAAAATGAAATGAATCCAAATAGGATAAAAAGAAGTAAAACTGTCACTGTTTACAGATGACATGATACTATACATAGAAAATCCTAAAGATGCCACCAGAAAACTACTATAGCTAATCAATGAATTTGGTAAAGTAGCAGGATACAAAATTAATGCACAGAAACCTCTTGCATTCCTATACACTAACAACAAAAAATCAGAAAGAGAAATCAAGGAAACACTCCCATTTACCATTGCAACAAAAAGAATAAAATACCTAGGAATAAACTTACCTAAGGAGGCCAAAGACTTGTATGTAGAAAACTATATGACACTGATGAATGAAATCAAAGATGATACAAACAGATGGAAAGATATACCATGTTCTTGGATTGGAAGAATCAATATTGTGAAAGTGACTATACTACCCAAAGCATCTACAGATTCAGTGCAATCCCTGTCAAATTACCAATGGCATTTTTCACAGAACTAGAACAAAAAATTTGACAATTTGTATGGAAACACAAAAGACCTTGAATAGCCAAAGTAATACTGAGGAAGAAAAACGGAACTGTAGGAATCAGTCTCCTTGACTTCAGATATACTACAAAGCTATAGTAATCAAGACAGTATGGTACTGGCACGAAACAGAAATATAGATCAATGGAACAGGACCAAAAGCCCTGAGGTAAACCCACGGACATACAGTCACCTTATCTTTGGCAAAGGAGGCAAGAAAATACAATGTAGAAAAGATAGGCTCTTCAATAAGTGGTGCTAGGAAAAGTGGACAGCTACATGTAAAAGAATGAAATTAGAACACTCCCTAACACCATACACAAAAAAAAACTCAAAATGGATTAAAGACCTAAATGTAAGGCCAGACACTATAAAACTCTTAGAGGAAAACATAGGCAGAACACTCTATGACATAAATCACAGCAAGATCTTTCTTGACCCACCTCCTGGAGTAATGGAAATAAAATCAAAAGTAAACAAATGGGACCTAATTAAACTTCAAGCTTTGCACAGCAAAGGAAACCATAACAAGATGAAAAGATAACCCTCAGAATGGGAGAAAATATTTGCAGATGAAGCAAGTGACAAAGGATTAATCTCCAAAATATACAAGCAGCTCTGTAGCTCAATGTCAGAAAAAGAAAGAACCCAATCCAAAAATGAGCAGAAGACTAAATAGACATTTCTCCAAAGAAGACATACAGATTGCCAAGAAACACATGAAAAGATGCTCAACATCACTAATCACTAGAGAAGTGCAAACAACCACAATGAGGTATCTCTTCACACTGGTCACAATGGTCATCATCAAAAAATGTACAAACAATAAATGCTAGAGAGGGTGTGGAGAAAAAGGTTTCCTCCTACACTGTTGGTGGGAATGTAAATTGATACAGCCACTATGGAGGACAATATGGAGGTCCCTTAGAAAGCTAAAAATAGAATTACCATATGACCCAGAAATCCCACTACTGGGCATATACCCTGAGAAAACCATAATTCAAAAAGATACACGTACCACAATGTTCACTGCAGCATTGTTTACAATTGCCAGGACATGGAAGCAAGCTAAATGTCCATCAACACATGAATGGATAAAGATGATGTGGCACATATACACAATGGAATATTACTCAGCCATAAAAAGGAGCAAAATTGAGTTATGTGTACTGAGGTGGATGGACCTAGAGTGTCATACAGAGTGAAGCAAGTTAGTAAGAAAACAAGAAATATCGTATGCTAACACACATATATGGGATCTAAATAAATGGTACTGATGAAACTAGAGGCAGGGCAGGAATAAAGGTGCAAATGTAGAGAATGGACTTGAGGACAGAGAGGGGGAAGGGGAAGCTGAGACGAAGAGAGGGAGTATCACTGACATATATACACTACCAAATGTATATAATGGATGGCTAGTGGGAAGCTGCTGCATAGCACAGGGAGATCAGCTCGATGCTTTGTGACCATCTAGAGGGGTGAGATAGGGAGAGTGGGAGGGAGGCACAAGAGGGAGGGCGTATGGGGATATATGTACACTTATAGCTGACTCACTTTGTTGCACAACAGAAGCTAACACAACACTGGAAAGCAGTTATATTCCAATAAAGATATTTTAAAAAAAAACTGACCCTTACTCTTCAAGATGTCAATATCACAAAAGGCAAAGAAAGGCTGAGAAACTTTTCACTTTAAAAAAGTGTAAAGGGGCTTCCCTGGTGGCACAGTGGTTGACAATCCGCCTGCCGATGCAGGGGACATAGGTTCGTGCCCCAGTCCGGGAAGATCCCACATGCCACGGAGCGGCTGGGCCTGTGAGCCATGGTCACTGAGCCTGCGCGTCCGGAGCCTGTGCTCCGCAACGGGAGAGGCCACAACAGTGAGAGGCCCACATACCGCAAAAAAAAAAAAAAGTGTAAAGAAACTTGACATTAAATACAATGCATGGTCCTTGACTGGATCATGTACCAGGAAAAACAAAAATACCATAAAGAACAGTATTAGGACAACTGAAAAAATGTGAATATAGGCTATATATAATATGCAGTTGATCCTTGAACAACATGGGTTTGAACTGTGAGGGTCCAGTTATGGGTGGATTTTTTTCAATAGTACAATAAATACCACAATACTACGTGATCTGCAGTTAGTTGAATCTGCAGATATGGAACTGCAGATACAGAGGAACTGTGGATGTGGAGGAACTGAATATTCAAAGGGCCAACAATAAGTTATATGCAGAATTTCCACTACACGCAGGGTTGGTGTTCCTGACCCCCATGTTGTTCAAGGGTCAACTTAATAGTATTTTACCAATGTTAAATATCCTGAATTTTTAAATCATATTGTGGTTATGCAAGAGAACATCTTTTTTCTTAGGAGATATGCACTTTAGTATTTAGGTACTGCAACTTATTCTCAAATGGTTCAGTAAGGTAATAATAAGGACAATAATATGTGTGTGTGCTGTGTGTGGAAAGAGAGAGAATATGAGAATTCATTATACTATTCTTGCAACTTACTGTTTGAAATTTTTTCAAAACAAAAAGTTTAAAAACCTGATGCTAGACATGTTTTAAACAACATATACACATAAAAATTACCTTTAAAGGATCCACGAGTTCCAAGGTATGTTTTAGGTATATTAAATTTGTTATCTTTGATTCAGCTGCAGTAATCTATTAAGATAAAAATCCAAATGTGGACACCATAAATATTTAACACATTAATGGGTTTTCCTCTTGAACATTCTACACTTACATTTCCCATACATTTTTATTTATCAACCTCGGCAGGATAACAGCCTAGACAATGATTACAAATTACTGACCCATCATGATAAGCCTAATGCACTAGTCTCCTGTGAGTCTGACAGTGAGAAGAGTTCACCTCACTGTACCCAACTTTCATTTCTATATAAAACGCTTTGTGTCCAGCTTAACCCACAGTAGCAACAGGAGATACAATTCAATACTGACCAGCACTAAGAGACTAAGATTAATTTTAAAAGGCAGAAAAGACACTGATAAATGG
Organism: Orcinus orca; assembly: GCF_937001465.1. NCBI lineage: Eukaryota > Metazoa > Chordata > Mammalia > Artiodactyla > Delphinidae > Orcinus > Orcinus orca. The sequence continues at coordinate 146,899,795 of NC_064559.1, forward strand.
ATGATACTTGAAAAACTGAATCCAAACCTCCCAGATAGTTATAGAACATAAATTTCCCTCATCGGTTCCTGTTTATGCAAGTAAAACAATTTTCATAATTCCAGTGGTCCAAACTAATTATAGTTTTTCAAAATAAAGCAACATCAGCATTCTAAATTTTATAAATAAATTTTTTGAAAATCAAATCATACCATCTCCAAAGCCAAACACTGGTACTAAACCTGGGGAAATGAGGAATGTTTGTGAATGGACTAATTTACCAATACTGACAAGGAGTTTTAGGATATTACAATTATGATGTAATATGCTTGATATAGAGCTGTTTTGTTATTTTTATTGAAATATAGTTGATTTATAATGTTGTACTAGTTTCAAGTATACAGCAAAGTGATTCCGTTTTACATACATATAAATATATCAAGAATATATAAAGATTAAATAATATGTAATACATATTCTTTTTTTACATTCTCTTCCATTATAGGTTATTACAAGATATTGAGTATAGTTCCGTGTGCTATTATAAGTAGGCCCTTGCTGGTTTTCTATTTTATATATATTAATGTGTATATTTTAATCCCAAACTCCTAATTTATCCCTCTCCCTCTCCCACTTAGTAACCACAAGTTTGTTTTCTATGTTTGTGAGTCCATTTCTGTTTTGTAAATAAGTTCATTGTGTCATTCTTTGGATTCCACATAAGCGATATCATATGGTATTTCTCTTTCTCTGTCTTGCTTACTTCACTTATCTTGATAATCTCTAGGTCCAACCATGTCGCAAATGGCGTAATTTCATTCTTTTTTATGGCTAATATTCCATTGCGTGTGTGTGTGTGTGTGTGTGTGTATGCATGTGTATACATGACATCTTCTTTATCCATTCATCTGTCAATGGACACTTAGGTTGCTTCCATGTCTTGGCTACTGTTTTTTTTTTTTTCTTTAAAATATTTATTTATTTATTTTTGGCTGCATTGGGTCTTCACTGCTGCACGTGGGCTCTCTCTAGCTGCAGCGAGTAGGGGTAACTCTGTTGCGGTGCATGGGCTTCTCATTGCAGTGGTTTATCTTGTTGCAGAGCATGGGCTCTAGGTGCGCGGGCTTCAGTAGTTGTGGCTTGCAGGCTCTAGAGCACAGGCTCAGTAGTTGTGGCGCACAGGCTTAGTTGCTCTGCGGCATGTGGGATCTTCCCGGACCAGGGCTCGAACCCATGTCCTCTGCACTGGCAGGTGGATTCTTAACCACTGTGCCACCAGGGAAGTCCCTTGGTGCATGTATCTTTTTTGAATTGTTTTTCTCCAGATATATGCCTAGTAGTGGGATTGCAGGATCATATGGTAGCTCTATTTTTAGTTTTTTAAGGAACCACCATACTGTTCTCCATAGCGGCTGTACCAATTCACATTCCCACCAACTGTGTAGGAGGGTTCCCTTTCCTCCACACCCTCTCCAGCATTTATTATTTGTAGACTTTCAATCATGGCCATTCTGACTGGTGTGAGGTGATACCTCATTGAAGTTTTGATTTCCATTTCTCTAATTAGCAATGTAATTAGCAATGTTCACGTGCTTTTTGGCCATCTGTATGTCTTCTTTGAGAAAATGTCTTTTTAGATCTTCTGCCCATTTTTAAAAAATATATTTATTTATTTATTTAGTCTGTGTTGGGTGTTAGTTGCGGCATGCAGGATATTTCATTGCAGCATGCAGGTTCTTCATTGCAGTGCACAGGCTTCTCTCTAGTTGTGGCATGCGGGCTCCAGAGCATGTGGGCTCTGTAGTTGTGGTGCATGGGCTCCAGAGAGCATGGGCTCTGTAGTTGCGGCACACGGGCTCTCTAGGTGTGGCGTGCAAGCCTAGTTGCCCTGCAGCGTGTGCGATCTTAGTTCCCTGACCAGGGATCAAACTGGCATCCCCTGCATTGCAAGGTGGATTCTTAACCACTGGACCACCAGGGAAGTCCCATTCTGCCCATTTTTTGATTGAACTGTTTGTTTTTTGATATTGAGCTGTATAAGCTGTTTGTATATTTTGGAGATTAATCCCTTGTCAGTCACATCATTTGCAAATATTTTTCTTCCATTCTGTAAGTTGTCTTTTTTTTTTATGGTTCCCTTTACTGCACAAAAACTTTTAAATTTAATTAGGTCCCATTTATTTATTTTTGGTTTTACTTCCATTACTCTAGGAGATGGATCCACAAAGATACTGCTGTGATTTATGTCAAAGTGTGTTCTGCCTATGTTTTCCTCTAAGAGTTTTATAGTACCTGGTCTTACATTTAGGTCTTTAATCCATTTTGAGTTTATTTTTCTATATGGTGTTAGAGAATATTCTAATTTCATTCTTTTACATGTAGGTGTCCAGTTTTCCCAGCACCACTTATTATTAAAAGACAGAAGAAACTGTCTTTTGTACATTACATATTCCTGCCTCCTCTGTCATAGATTAATTGACCATAAGTGCGTGGGTTTATCTCTGGGCTTTCTATCCTGTTCCATTGATCTATATATCTCTATTTTTGTACCAGTACCACACTGTTTTGATTACTGTAGCTTTGTAGTATAGTCTGAAGTCACAGAACCTGATTTCTCCAGCTCCACTTTTCTTTCTCAAAGATTGCTTTGGCTATTCAGGGTCTTTTGTGTTTCCATACAAAATTTTAAAAATTTTGTTCTAGTTCTGTGAAAAATGCCATTGGTAATATGATAAGGATTGCACTGAATTTGTAGACTGCCTTGGGTATTATAGCTATTTTGACAATATTGATTTTTCCAATCCAAGAACATGAATATCTTTCCATCTGTTTGTGTCATCTTCAGTTTCTTTCATCAGTGTCTCATAGTTTTTGGAGTACAGGTCTGTTGCCTCCTTAGAAAGGTTTATTCCTGGTATTTTATCCTTTTTGATGTGATGGTAAATGGGACTGTTTCCTTAATTTCTCTTTCTGAACTTTCATTGTTAGTGTATAGAAATGCAACAGATTTCTGTGTATTACTTTTGTATACTACAACTTTAACAAATTCATTGATGAGCTCTAGTATCTTCAGGATTTTCTATGTCTGCTATCATGTCATCTGCAAACAGTGACAGTTTTACTTCTTCTTTTCTAATTTGGATTCATTTCTTTTTCTTCTCTGATTGCCATGGCTAGGACTTCCAAAATGATGTTGAACAGAAGTGGTGAGAGTTGACATCCTTGTCTTGTTCCTGATCTTAGAGGAAATGCTTTCAGCTTTTCAACAGCTGTGGATTTGTCATATATGGCCTTTATAATATGTTGAGGTAGATTCTCTCTATGCCCATTTTCTGGAGAATTTCTATCATAAATGGATGTTGAATTTTATCGAAAGCTTTTTCTGCATCTATTGAGATGATCACATGGTTTTTATTCTTCATTTTGTTAATGTGGTAGCTCATACTGAATGATTTGTGGATACTGAAAAATCCTTGCATCCCTGGGATAAATCCCACTTGAATATGGTGTATGATCCTTTTAATGTATTGTTGGATTCAGTGTGCTAGAATTTTGTTGAGGATTTTTGCATCTATGTTCATAAGTGATATTGGCCTGTAATTTTCTTTCTTTATGGTATTGTTGTCTGGTTTTGATATCAGGGTGATGGTGGCTTTATAGAATGAGTTTGGAAGTGTTCCTTCCTCTGAAATTTTTTGGAATAGTTTCAGAAGGACAGCTGTTAACTCTTCTCTAAATGTTTGATAGAATTCCCCTGTGAAGCCATCTGGTCCTGGACTTTTGTTTGAGCAGAGTTCTTTTTTTTCTTTTTTTGCAGTACACGGGCCTCTCACCGTTGCGGCCGCTCCCGTTGCAGAGCACAGGCTCCGGACGCGCAGGCTCAGCGGCCATGGCTCACGGGCCCAGCCGCTCCGCGGCATGTGGGATCCTCCCAGACCGGGGCACGAACCCGTGTCCTCTGCATCAGCAGGCAGACTCTCAACCACTGTGCCACCAGGGAAGCCCTTGAGCAGAGTTTTTTAATCTGATTCAATTTCAGTACTTTCTGGGTTTTTCTGGGTTTTTTTTGTTTTTTGCGGTATGCGGGCCTCCCACCACTGCGGCCTCTCCCGCTGCGGAGCACAGGCTCTGGACGCACAGGCCCAGTGGCCATGGCCCACGGGCCCAGCCGCTCCGCGGCGTGTGGGATCTTCCCGGACCGGGGCACGAACCCGTGTCCCCTGCATCGGCAGGCAGACCCTCAACCACTGCACCACCAGGGGAGCCCAATTTCAGTACTTGTAACTGGTCTGTTAATGTTTTCTACTTCTTGCTGGTACAGTCTTGGAAGATTGTATCTTTCTAAGAATTTGTCCATTTCTTATCTTTCTAAGAATTTGTCCATTTCTTCTAGGTTGTCCATTTTATTGGCATATAGTTGCTTGTAGTAGTCTCTTATGGCCCTTTGTATTTCTGTGGTGTCGGTTGTAACTTCTTTTTCATTTCTAATTTTATTGATTTGAGCCCTCTCCCTTTTTTTCTTGATGAGTCTGGCTAAAGATTTATCAATTTTGTTTATCTTTTCAAAGAACCAGCTTTTAGTTTGGTTGATCTTTTCTACTGTTTTTTTAGTCTCTATTTCATTTATTTCTGCTCTTCCATTAACTTTGGGTTTTGTTTGTTCTTCTTTCTCTAGTTGCTCTAGGTGTAATGTTAGGTTATTTATTTGAGATTTTTCTTGTTTCCTGAGGTAAGCTTGTATTGCTATGAGCGATTTCTCTTTGAAGCCTCCTAACCTATATCCCCATTGCACAATACCTGGACTTTTCCAAGACTATATGGATCAATTTAGAAGAAATACTCAAATGAACGTTATTAGCCCCAAAACAAGTTATCTCATGCTCTCTTATAATGAATTTCTGAAACTAACTGGAATATTAAAAATAAATAAAATTCACTGAACATAAGACAATTATCATCACTATTACTAAAGGAGAACATCTTCCAAAAATAGCCAAGATACTCTTGAAGAAGAACAGCATGGAACAACTAACTCTAATGAATATCAACTTATAATAGCGTAATTAAGAAACTGTGGTATCAGCACAAGAGCAGACAGACAGACCAATGGTATAGAATAGAGTCTAGAAAGAAGATCATATATGGGCACTTGATTTATGACAAAGGTTGACTGTGGAGCAGTAGGCAAAGGAAAGTCTTCTCCATAAATGGTACCAATACGATTATGAATCTGTACAAGAAAAAATTAAATATGGCCCCTTCTTCACACCACATACAAATATCAATTCCAGGTGGACTGTAAATCTAAACATAAAACAATAAAGCATCTGGAATATAACAAAGAGGAATATCTTCATTACCTTGGATATTCTAACCAAACCTTTATAAGTTTCATAATTGATGATTTAGCACACATTAATCACAGGTTCAAACTAATGGCCAAGTTGTTTACATCTCCCCCATGGTCTGGTTTTTGTGGGCACACAAAAATCACATTACAAATACTCCAACCACAAATCCCACCATCTGTGTTTTGCTTCTTACTAAATAAGGGACGTTTTCACCTAACAAGTTCCTACTACTGCAGTAATTTGGGGTTTTGCAATATTTCCCCCCCAGTCCTCCACCTCCTGAGTAATCCTGGTACCTCCCCATGTAATTCTGCATGACGTACTTCTTTCTCTCAGGAACTGTAAGTAATAAGAATATCCTTTGGACTTCCCTGGTGGTGCAGTGGTTAAGAACCCACCTGCCAACACAGAGGACATGGGTTCGAGCCCTGGTCCAGGAAGATCCCACATGCTGCGGAGCAACTAAGTCCATGTGCCACAACTACTGAGCCTGTGCTCCACAACAGGAGAAGCCACTGCAATGAGAAGCCCGCACACCACAACAAAGAGTAGCCTCCACTCACCGCAACTAGAGAAAGCCCGCGCACAGCAACAAAGATGCAATGCAACCAAAAATAAATAAATTAATTTAGATTAAAAATATATATATATATATATATACATATAGCCTTTAAATGGCATTAGCCTCTCCATGTCATCACAAAGTGATCTCCATAAATTAAAATCCCATGGGTACAATCAAGACACTGGGGTAGGTAAAGACTTCTTAAGCAGAATACAACAAACACTAACTATACAGGAAAAAAATAAAGTAGACTACATTTAAATTAAAGACTTCTAATAAGTCAGACAAAGACAAATACCACATGATCTCACTTATACATGGATCTAAAAACAAACAAAAAACCAAACTCATAAATACAGGGAACAGATTGGTGGTTGCCAGAGTTAGGATGTGGGGGAGAGGCAAAATGGGAGAAGAAGGTCAAAAGGTACAAACTTCCAGCTATAAAATAAATAAGTCGTGGGGATGTAATATACAGCATGGTGACTATAGTTAATGACACTGTATTGCATATTTGAAAGTTACTAAGAGTGTAGATCTTAAAGTCCTCGTCACGAGAAAAATATTTAAAACTATGCATGGGGATGCATGTTAACTAGACTTACTGTGGTGATTGTTTCATAATATATACAAAATAATGAATCATAAAAAAAGAATTTCTATTCATCAAAAGACACCACTGATGCAGGATAGGTTCTCCAAAAACCAATTTTTAGAAACCAAATAATTTATTTGAAAAGTAATTCCAGGAAGTATAGGCAAGAAGAGTGGGGAAGTAAGAAGGCAAGGGAAGAACATCAATATAGGATGTAATGATGATCCGGTTACCAGTGTATGGTACCGTGGCTCAATCCTGCTGGAGACCTCTCAGAGACAGTGTAAAGTAAGCTTCAGAAACTACTTCCAGAGGTAAGGAAAATGGGGCATTTATTCACCAACTTCAGTTCAGTATTCGTCAAGACCTATCACTGGGTCAGCAACTCCCTGATTACTCTCTAGTCTCTCCTGTGGCCAGAGAAAGTCCTCAGGCAGAAAGTTTCAGCTTGCTTGCAGTGAGATGCCATACATACACAAAAGTGAATGCCAAGGGGATGTGGGTGGCACACCAACAATGTCTACCCCACAATACTGAGCAAAAAAAGCCAATTACAAAGTGGGAGAAGATATTCATAACACAGAAGAAACGAAGGGCTTATATAAACAGCTCTACAAATCATAAAAGATAACTCAATAGAAAAATGGGCAAGACCTTCACAAAAGAAGATAGTCAAATGGTCAATATACATATGAAAGGGTGTTCAACCTCATTAACAGGAAAATGCAAATTAAAACCACAATGAAATACTACTATCTACCAACCACTATGGCTAAGATTTTTAAACTGACAATATCAGGTTTTGGATAAGAGCAATGGGACTTCTCATACCCTCCTGATGGGACTGTAAATTAGTACAATCATTTTGAAAAACATTTTGGCAAACATCATGTTTGCCAAAAGTTCAACTAAAGTTGAAGATACACCTCAAGACTCAGAAGTTCCATTCCTATGTACCCAATAAAAATATGTCCAAAATTTTATTAAGAAGCAGGTATAAAATGATTAAGCAGTATTATTTCTAACTGCCAAAACCTGCCCACAACTCAGAAGTCCAACAACAGTGAACTGAATAATGGCATACTCATACAGTGGAATATTATATAGCAATGGAAATAAATGAGCTAGAGCTACATGCAACAACATGAATAATCTTACAAACACAATGTTGGATAGAAGAAGCCAGATATAAAAAATACACACTGAATGATTCCTTAAAGTTTTTAAAAGAACAGGTAAAACTAAGTTATAAAGAAAAACAAAAAAGTAATTAATAAAAAGTGGTTTCTTTTTGGAGGGAGGTAGAAAGTAATGAACAGGAAGGAACAGAAGGGGAGTTCTGAAGTACTGGCAATATCTGTTCCTTTACCTGAGTGGTCATCACATGGGTGTTCACTGTTGTAATGCCTGAATACATTTCTGGCTGTAATAATTGGGTATAACAATTGGATTCTACTGGCATCTAGCGGGTAGAAGCTATGAATACTGCTAAACATTTCAGAATGCACAGAACAGTAAAAGAATTATCCATCCTAACATGTCAACAGTGACAAGTTTGAGAAATCCTGCTGTGGAGGAGTTGTCTTACTATATTTACACAGGTACTCTCTTAACCTCTTATATCACTAGTGATTTCCTGTTTCTTCTTTCTCTGTCTCTCCTTCCAATCTCTTCCTACCTTAATGGCTTTGAAAAAGTAAACAGCAATGAATCTTACAGTTGCAAGGTACTAAGTGTTGCCCATACCACATAAGCAGAGAGGCAGACCCTTCCCTAGGTGAGTACTCCAGATGAGTATCCAGCCCTGAATGACACCTTAACTGTAGTTTGTAAGACCCTAAGCAGAGAACCAAGCTAAGATATGCATAGACTCCTAATTGACAGAAACTGTGAGATAATAAATATGTGTAGTTTTAAGCTGCTATAGTTGAGGTCATTTGTTATGCAGCAATAGAACACTAATACAGTCTCTTTACAGCTTGCTTCTTCAAAGCCAAGAAAAGAGTTTCTTCGTGGAGAACTGGGAGACAATTCTCTACTGGCCTTTTGTATATCTTATGAGCAAAGGCACTGACTGCCTTTGTTCTGGACAGACTTTTCAAGGATGTTTATATAGTGAATAGCCTTGAAAGATATAGTGTCTCCTTCTACAGCAAAGGGCAGGTTTGCTTACAGTCTCAGAAGATAAAGATGGTGCCTCCCTGCATAATAGCAGGCAAATATGCTTACCGCCCATTATAAAAGATTCAGGTTCCCTAAGATCAGCAATTCTCTCCTGTAAAACTCTGTATGTGCAGGTATCACCTAGCCCTCTTCACATCGCCCTGTGGGAAAAGGAGCTTGGGGAATCAGTGCAAGAAAATGTTGATACTCTGGATATTGCTATTGTGGGTATAAAGTCCTTTCTCTCTGATCTAGGAGTCTGTGTCTTCTGTCAGCATTTATGAAACTGTGGCAGGCTAACTTGTTAGCTTGCAAGTAGGGTAGAATATCAGATACCTTACAGTTCCTGATAATACTATGCTGTAATTGCTTTTTTTTAACCAAAATCTCAAAATGAATTATAAATTCCTTTGGATTAGAGATTCACTTCTTACTGTATCCCTAGCACTCATTACAATGCTTGGTAAAATAACTTGTTGAATTAATTAAAGAAGGAGCCATGTACTACATACTCTATATGGCAGTCTGAAATCAATTGGAAAAAATTAAAAGTTATTCAAAACAAAGCAAAGAAACTTGGGTAAAAAGTTGAAAAAAATTCTTTGATATCAAAGTTTTCAAATGTTGCAGGAAGTATTTTGGATGTTTATAATGGAAAACACAAACATTCTTAATGCAATACATTAAATTGTAAGGTTATAAACACTGCATAAAAAGAAAAGACATTTGGATTAATTAAAATAATAAATTTAAATTTTATTCTCAATGAAACTTATGATCAGAAAATATGCATTTTATAAAATCAATATTCTTAAAGAGAAAATATGAGAATTCACCTTAGGCAAACAATTCCATACTGGAAATTTTCAGAGAACATTTAGTTCATTCAGAAGTTTAAGCCAATCATAAAATTCAGCCAAAAGAACATTTAGTTCATCCACAAGCTTAAGCAAATAATGCAATTTAACCAGCACAAGTCTGAACTAATTTAGTAAATATCATATTTAATTAAGATATATATATATATATGCTTATATTAAATGAAGGAAAAGCCTCATTTAAAATATATCTCCAGATGGTTAAGGAAACAGCAACTGAGAAACAGTATAAGGAATAGTGAAATTCATGAATTATGTATCAAGTCAATATATTGCTTAAGTTTCCTTAAAAGTTAGTACATCTCATCTGAAAAGTACTTTTTTTACTTTATATTTTTCCTTTTTTTAAAATGTTTTATTGGAGTATAGTTGATTTACAACGTTGTGTTAGCTTCAGGTGTGGAAAGTATTTTTTAAAAAGCCTCCACAAAGGACAGATGTGCTGGTTAAGTAAAAAATGTACAGCTATGACTGATCCCTCCAAAACTAAAAAGGGTGGGAAGTAACACTGGCCCATAAAAACCTTATGGAGCTAGTTACAGATTGCCTTTTCTAGACTGGAAAAAAGATTCCAGATTCTCAGTTTATAGAATTACCTTACACTTAGCCCACTGGGCTTTTCTAAAATCTGACAGTCAAACTGATTACAGCAGCTGGTTATTTAATCACAGATATTTCCCAGAGAGCTAGTTGGCTAAATTGATATTCCTTTCTTAATATAACCAGAAACAGTCTAATGCAAAAACATGTACAGCTGATCCTTGAACAACACAGGTCTGAACTGCATGGGTCCACTTAAATGCAGATTTTTTTCAATAAATGCACATATGTACTGGAGATGTATTTTCTCTTCCTTATGATTTTCTTAACAATGTTTTCTTTTCTCTAGCTTACTTTATTGTATGAATACCATATAAAAATATATAACATACAAAATATGTATTAATCAGCTGTTTATGTTATCAGTAAGGACTCCAGTCAACAGTAGGCTATCAATAGTTAAGTTTGGAGGAAGTCAAAAATTATATGAGGATTTTCAATTTGCAGGGGGTCAGCACCCTTCAGCCTCATGTTGTTCAAGGGTCAATGGTATATTACTAATTCTTATAGCCAGAGAAACTAAATCATGAATATGTATGACTGTGTAATACTACACATTACACAAGGTGACAACAAAGAGACTGCTCTCAGGTATAATCTGATAATTAATTCTTTCCTATAATAAAATATTACCTGAATCTAATGATGAGGAAACATCAGACAAACCCAAATTGAGTGAAAATACACACCCGTAATTTTCAAGTGTCATGGTCATGACTGAAGACTAAATAGATACAAAAACTAAAGGCAATGCTTGATTCTTAACTGAATCCTTTTTCTATAAAGGGCATTGTTGGCGGGACTTCCCTGGTGGTCTAGTCGTAAAGAATCCACCTTACAATGCAGGGGATGCCAGTTCGATCCCTGGTCAGGGAACTAAGATCCCACATGCCGCAGGGCAACTAAGCTCGTGCATGCCTCAACTAGAGAACCTGCATGCTGCAAACTACAGAGCCCACACGCTCTGGAACCCGCGTGCCATAACTACAGAGCCCACACGCCCTGGAGCCTGCATGCCACAACTAGAGAGAAGCCTGCGCATCGCAACAGCCTGTGCGCCGCAACAAAAGATCCCGCATGCCTCAACAAAGATCCCACATGCCACAACTAAGACCCAATGCAACCAAAAATTTAAAAAATAAATAAATAATAAATACATCTTAAAAAATAATAATAAGGGATATTATTGACAAAATTGGAAAAACTTGAATGGGGTCTGAGGATTAAATGTTATTAAATGGTATTATCGTTAATTTCCTTATTTTGAAGGTTTACTGTGGTTGAATAGGAGAATATCCTTGTTGTAAGAAATACTAATGTATTTGAGAGTGACAGAGCATCATGTCAGCAACTAACTCTTAAAATTTTCAGGAAAATAAGTTCTTTGTAATGTACTTGCAAATTTTCTGAAGATTTGAGATTTTATTTAATTTTTATTGTCACTTTCTAAAGATGCTGAAACCAAAAGGTCTTACATGCTTCCAGAGAATGGAGGGGGAAAATATGTCAGTCATATCCAAAATTCAGGAGTCTCAATGGTTTCAACTTCTCAATAGGAACATTATAAGCTACAAGACAGTGGGGAAATGCCTCCTAAATTCTGAAGGAAAATTACTTCCTGACGAATTCTATTTTCAGCAAAACTATCAATCAATCATGAGGAAATGAGAAAACAGTTTAGACATATAAAGTCTCACTCTTTCTCAAAAAGTTACTAAAAACTGTGCTCCATGAAAAGAAGAGAGTAAGTGAAAACAGAGGAAGACTTGGGATATGAAAAACAAGAGATCCAGGACTTCCCTGATGGTCCAGTGGTTAAGAATCCACCCTCCAATGCAGGGGATGTGAGTTGGATCCCTGGTCGGGGAACTAAGATCCCACATGCTGAGAGGCAACTAAGCCCATGCGCCACAACTACTGACCATGTGGGCCACAACTAGAGAGAAGCCCATGTGCTGCAACAAGGAGCCCACACGCCACAGCGGAGGATCCTGCGTGCCGCAGCTAAGACCCAATGCAGCCAAAAATAAAATAAATAAACAAACATTTTTTTAAAAAAAGAGAGATCCAACACAGGAAAGACAAACAATGATGATGAAGAGAAATCTGGGGTCATAGCTGTATACTAGCGAAAGAGAGGTAACCAATCCAGATTGGAACAAGTTTGAAACCTGTGGGAGAGACATCTTCCAGAGGTTGAAATTGACTGAGTACCTGAAGTGAATGAATGAATACTGAGAGGATATTTAGAATATACTGAAAGGATATTTATATAATTGGTGAAAACGTCTATGCTTGAATTAGTGAAAGTACAAGGTAAACCACACACAAAAAAAGTTATTAATTCTGGGGAAAAAATGTAAAAAGTTGTGCATGCTCAGTTCTGTGTAGCATGGATAGTCATAATCATTTTTATCTAACTAAAATTATGTTATAACCTTACTGGGTGAGGGGAAGTAGGGAAGTGTCCATGTTTATAGAAGGAAAAGGAAAGAAAACTAAATAGTCATCCTTCTGGAAGGGAATTAACATGTAATATCAAAGGATATATGAAGAAAATGAAAAGACAACCCAATAAATGGTAGAAAATATTTGTAAATCATATATACAATAAGGGACTTATATCCAGAATATATAAAGAACTCTTACAACTCAATAATAAAACGACAATCCAATCAAAAATTAGCAAAGGATATGAGTAAACATTTCTGCAAGGAAGATATACAAATGGCCAATAAGCACAAGAAAAGGTGCTCAACATCATTAGTCATATCAGCGAAATGCAAATAAAAACCACAAGAGACTACTTCATACCCACGAGGATGACTAGAATCAAAAAGTCAGATAGTAACAAATGTTGGCAAGGATGTGGAGAAATTGGGACCCTCATAGACTGCTGGTGGAAATATAGAACGATAGTCACTTTGGAAAACAGTCTGGCAGTTTTTCAAACAATTAAACATAGAGTTACCATATGAGCCAGAAATTCCACTCTAGGTATAGATCCAAGATAAACAAAAACTTACATCTACACAAAAACTTGTATATAAATATTCATAGCAGCATTATTAATAATCAAAAGTGCAAACAACTCAAATGTTCATCAACTGATGAACAGATAAACAAAATGTGCTATATCTATACAATGGAATATTATTTATCAATAAAAAGAATCAGGGCTTCCCTGGTGGCACAGTGGTTGAGAGTCCACCTGCCAATGCAGGGTACACGGGTTCGTGCCCTGGTCCGGGAAGATCCCACATGCCGTGGAGCGGCTGGGCCCGTGAGCCGTGGCCGCTGAGCCTGTGCGTCCGGAGCCTGTGCTCCGCAACGGGAGAGGCCACAACAGGGAGAGGTCCGCGTACCACAAAGAAAAAGAAAAAAAGAAGAATCAAATATTGATGTATGCTACAATATGAATTAACCTGAAACATTATGCTAAGTGAAAAAAGGCAAACATAAGAGACTACATATTGTGTGATTCTATTTATATGAAATGTCAAGAATAGGCAAATCTAAAGGAACAGATAGATTAGAAATGCCAAGCACTGGGGGGAAGAGGATTGGAAGGGATGGAAAGTGATTGCTAACGGGTACAGCACTGCTTTTTGGGGTGATGAATACGTTCTAAAATTGACTGTAGTGTTTGTTGTACAACGATGAATATACAAAACATGGTTAAATTGTATACTTCAAATGGGTGAAGTGTATGCTTTGTGAATTCTACCTTGATAAAGCTGTTATATTTTAAAAAATAAACTGTGTGATATATGTAGAAATAAAATATATGACAATAGCCCAGTGGGAGGAATGGGGGGAATGGCAGCATACTACCATAAGGTTTTCTTTTTCAGCTTTACTGAGGTATAACTGACATATAAAATTGTAAGATATTTAAAGTGTACATCGTGGTGATTTGATGTACATACACATTGCAAAAGGATCCCCCCATCTAGTTAATTAATGCATCCATCACCTCACATATTTATCTTTCTTTTTGTATGTGAGAACATTTAAGATTTACTCACTTGGCAAATTTCAATTATACAATACAGTGTTATAAACTATAGTCACCATGTTTTATATTTGATCTGCAGATCTTATTCATCTTATAGTTGAAAGTTTGTACCCTTTAACCGACCTCTTCCTATTTCCCTGATCTGCAAGCCCTGGCAACAACTTTTCTACTCTGTCTTTCTGTGAGTTTGCTTTTTTTTTTTTTTTTTTTTTTTTTACATTTCTCATACACGAAACCATGCAGTATTTATCTTTTTCTGTCTGGCTTATTTCACTTAGCATAATGCCCTCAATGCTACCCCTGTTGCCACAAATGGAAGTATTTCCTTCTTTCTCATGACTGCATAATATTCCAGTGTGTGTCTCTGTATTTGTGTCTGTATCTTGGCTATTGTGAATAATGCTGCAATGAACATGGGAATGCAGATATCTCTTTGACATCCTGCTTCTATTTCATTTGGATATATACTTAGAAGTGGGATTGCTAGATCATATGGTAGTTCTATTTTTTTAATTTTTTGAGGAACTGCTATATACTCTTTTCCATAAATTTAGCTGCACTAATTTACATTCCATCAATAATGCACAAGGGTTCCTTTTTCTCCACATTCTCACCAACACTTGCTATCTTACATCCTTTTGATGACAGGCATTCTAAAAAAGTGATATCTCATTGTGGTTTTGATTTGCATTTCCCTGATGATTAGTGATGCTGAACACCTTTTCACGCACCTGCTAGTCATTCATATGTCTTCTTTGGAAAAATATCTATTTGGTTCCTCTGACCATTTTTTAATCAGATTGTTTATTTTTTTGCTATTGAGTTATATGAGTTCTTTATATATTTTGAATATTAACTCCTTATCAGATATATGATTTGCAAATATTTTCTCCAATTCTGAAGTTACATTTTAATTTTATTGGTTATTTCTTTTGCTGTGCAGAAGTTTTTTAGTTGGATATACTCCCAACTTGTATTATTTTTGCTTCTGTTGCCACTACTCTATGTTTCTTATACCACATGTGAAGTGACATAATATTATTTGAAGGTAGACTGAATTCAGCTAAAGATGTAATCAATAAACCTGAAAGCAACCATTAAAATAACAAAACAATGAGTTCTATCCAATAAATCAACAGAGGAGTAAAATGGGATCATAAAAAATATTCAATTAATCCAAAAGAAGGCAGAAGAAAAGGAAAAGAAAGCAAATAGAAAAAAAGTACCATGATGGCAGATTTAAATCAAAACATATCAATAATCTCATTAAGTACAAATGAAATAAACACCCTAATTAAAAGTAAGATATTCTGGGAATTCCCTGGTGGTTCAGTGGTTAGGACTCTGCACTTTCACTTCTGAGGTTGTAGGTTCAAATCCCTGGTCAGGGAACTAAGATCCCACAAGCTGCGTGGCCAAAAAAAAAAAAAAGAAGAAGAAACAGGTAACCTTAATAGCATCATATCTATTAAATATTTAAGAAGTTGAATTTAGAGTCAAAACCATTCCTACAAAGAAAATTCCAAGTTTTAATGGCTTCATTTGTGAATTCTACCGAACATTTAAGGAAGAAATAGTACCCGTTCTACACAAACACTATGAGAAAATTGAAGAGGAAGGAATGCTTCTAACCTCATTGTATGAAACCAACTAATTTTGTTCCAGACATCAGTTGTTCTAGGTTACCTCTCATTTGTATATATTGAATTTTAAGGTGTTTCAATTATTTAAGGAAACTTCCAATTCTCTGCCTGCCCAACAGCCAAAACTTTTCCATATAATGTTTTTATTGTAAATGAACCTTAAGAGCAATTATCTCTACAATATGGAAAGGCTTCTTAAACATAGATAAGCCTTCAATGGATTTGCAAAGTAATCAAATTTTAAATCAAATTTTACTGATGTACAAGACATCTTTCCTTTTTAAGCACACGAGCAAAAATATACAGGTGACCCTTGAACAACATGGGTTTGAATGGTGCGGGACCACTCATAGGTGGATTTTATTCAAAAAATACAGTATGACACAATCCAGTTGCAGAACCCTCCTATGCAGAGGGCTGACTGTAATGTTACACACCTGCGTGGGTTTTCAACTGTATGGGGGGCGGGGAGGGGGACACTCCAAACCCTGCATTGTTCAACAATCAACTGTACATGTATTTCATTAAAGTAAATATTTTTCAATTCACCTTAAATGGAAGAATGAAAACCATCTATTACTTTCTTTATAGAATGTGCCTATAGGCACTAAGTATTTACTTATTATTTTTTTAATAGATCTTTATTGGAATATAATTGCTTCACAATACTGTGTTAGTTTCTGTTGTACAATAAAGTGAATCAGCCATATGCATACATATATCCCCATATCCCCTCTCTCTTGAGCCTCCCTCTCACCCTCCCTATCCCACCCCTCTAGGTCATCGCAAAGCACCAAGCTGATCTCCCTGTGCTATGCAGCAGCTTCCCACTAGCTAACTATTTTACATTTGGTAGTGTATATATGTCGATGCTTCTCTCACTTCATCCCAGCTTACCCTTCCCCCACCATGTTCTCAAGTCCATTCTCTATGTCTACCTCTTAATTCCTACCCTGCCACTAGGTTCATCAGTACCACTTTTTTTTTTTTAGATTCCACATATATGTGTTAGCATACAGTATTTGTTTCTCTCTTTCTGACTTACTTCACTCTGTATGACAGACTCTAGGTCCATCCACCTCACTACAAATAACTCAATTTCGTTTCTTTTTATGGCTGAGTAATATTCCATTGTATATATGGCACTAAGTATTTAAATTTGTAAAATATCCAAAGACTTTGTTTCATTCCTAAATGTTAAGCATATTTGAAAACTAATCAAACTTCACATAATGATCACCTTTTAAAGGACCTTTGGAACTAAAACAATTTTTCTCTATTTATTAAGCAAATTATTGTCATCTAAGGTTTTTGAAAACTATATCCAAATTCTTTAAGTAAATATTTGATAAATGAAAATATACCAATTCCTCACCTAAGAAACTTTTAATTTTAAGTATATCATATATGATAATACATTGAGGAAAAAAGTTTCCTTTAAAAAGTTATAATACTCCAGATATTAATAATGACGTACATTTCCAAAAGATTTTCATATTTTCCAATTGTTACATCATATTAAGACAAGTTATATCACATAAGGTATAACAATATAACATATAATTTATACATAAACATACCGTGTCTTGCTTTGGAATTTGGACTAAAACAGAAAGAAGCTGCTCTGTATCAAGAAATCTTGCTAAAACTGAAACAAACAAACAGAAACTATGAGCAGTTAAACTTTATGTTACATTTTTAAAATATACACTATGTAAAATATTATCCTCAAGTAATAGAACAGAACAGTTTTACCTGAAAATATTACTTGTTTGAATTATCTTCATCTATCTTACATTTACCAGGAGTAAACTAATAAATTCTAGTGGTCTTTTCCTAATTTTGATTACTCAGAACTTGTCTTCAAATTTTGCCACTGTTGATCACCCCTTCCTTCTTGAAACTCTACTTCTCTGACTTTTAGATGTTGCTTATCATAATTTTCTTCCCACCTTTTTGACTTCTAACTTTTCTACATGATACTTAAAAGATCAGAGAAGATTAGTTTGAAAGCATAGTTCAACCACTAACCATATAACCTTCCAAAAGTTACATAACTTCTCTGAACTTTAGTTGTTCTCATCTTTTAAATGTGGATAATAACATCTTCCTCCTAGGGTTGTAGTGAGGATTAAGTGCAATAATATGTGCATAGGGGTACCTTGCACATACCAGAGCTCAAAACTGTTATTTTATTCTTCTCAACTCATTTTCCAGCTTCAAGTACACTATAAAAGTATATGTATAGATAATTGGAATCTATCCCTTTTAAATGTCCCCAAGTGTTTTTTTCTTTACCTTAAACTATAGTAACTATTTCTTAATGACTCATGGTTATTATCATCATTGTAATGTGTGATCTCAAAAGTTTTTGTGTAAACTTATTGATACTTTCACAAAGTGGCCCCAAATTGTTATCCTTAAAAAAAAAGAACTAAATACAAAAATTTTATGTCACTTCTTTCTTGTTCAAATTTTTGATGTTCTTCAGTTTGCCTACCTCTAGAGCTGTGCCTCTTTCTAAATTACCACTTCTATGGTAATTATGTTAAAACTGTGGTTAAAAAATTAGAGTAAATAGGCTGAGTATACTATTATACTGTTATACTATTATATTATACTACCATGACATTTTATATGTGAGTCCACTAGTCAGACTCTCTTAAGCCCTCACATAGATTGGCCTTTCTCTTTTTCAGTCTCTTCCTTCTTCCTCTCCCCAAATCTACTGTAACAAACAAACAATGTTTCTAAAATAAGGATTTGACCATATATATTACTCTCTTGGTTTAGAATCATCACCTCCCTATTGATTTCAGGATAAAATCCAAACTTCTTAGCATTATATAAAGGCTTTTCATAAACCAGCCTCAATTCTCATTTCCTGCCATTCCCCAAGGCTTCAAGTCATAAATAACTACTGGCCATGCCTTAAATACAGCAAGTTCTTTTATAGCAATGTAAGTATAACTGCAGAAGCTTATGTTAACTCTATCTTCCTCAACTTCCCAGAAAAAGAAGTGTACCCTAGAAAGTAATGACTGCTCAGGATCACAGTCAGCAGCACCCATACCGGATCTTTATCCCAGCCACTGCATCCAAAACACATTTTTTTACCCCTATGCACATCAACATACCTTGCTCAGGCATGTTCCCTTTGTCTTGAGTATCATTTCTAGAATTCTCCTGTTGTCAAAATCCTACTCATTCCCTTAAGACAGAGCTAAAATATTATCTCTGTGAATCCTGGATTCTATATTTATCCCAGCTCCCTCCTCTATGTTTCCACAAAATATTAAATTATTATTGTGTTTTTCACACTGTATCATATTTATTTATTTAGAGTTCTGTGTCTCTAACAAGAATGTAAGATCCCTGAGGACAAAAACTTATAACTTAATCTTCATGTTTTCATCCCTATTGTAGAATGCCTACAAGAAAGTACGTACTGTACTTTTTATGAGGTTCACATTCTCATATTTTAATAAACTATAAAAATTACCCTTGTTCTGTATTCCTGCTCTCCTACTTTATTACATGTTAAGATAAATTATAAACTGTCAAGATAAAGAAAATATAGAAATATTTAACATTTGTAGATGCCAATTTAAAACTTTCTATTATAAGGAATTATAAAACTTAAAATATATGAAAACTAAAGCTTCAAATAAAATCCAAGTTTTTCATTAAAATCTCATCATATAGAACATTATAATCTTTGGAACAACAGAATACAATTTTCAACATGTTTAATAATAAATCAATAGCTTAACAAATATGAACACCCATTATGTTCTAGACTCATATGGGAATCATCCAACAAAACATTCACTTACAATACTGTAAGATAAGTGCCATAACAAGATACTATAGACAACATATAGAAAAGATACCTAATATAGACTTGGGGAGCCAGAGAGGCTTCTAGAAGAAGTGACATCTAAACTAGGATGGTAAATTATGAACTGCAGTTGGCTAAAGAGTAACTTGGGAGAAGAGGTTACAGAGAAGAAAGATAAAAGATTCTAGACAAATATTACAGAGTACAAAAGCCAGAACATGATACGCACTAAAACAGACCCACAGATCAATGGAACAGAAATAAACCCATGCACATATGATCAATTAATCTATGACAAAGGAGGCAAGAATACACCATGGGGAAAAGACAGTCTCTTCCATAAATGGTGCTGGGAAAACTGGACAGCTACATGTAAAAGAATGAAATTAGAATATTTTCTCACACCATATACAAAAATAAACGCAAAATAGATTAAACACCTAAATGTAAGACCTGACACCATAGAACTCCTAGAAGATAACATAGACAGAACACTCTTTGACATGAATGGTCAATATTTTTTTGGATCTGTTTCCTAAGGCAAAGGAAATAAAAATAAACAAATAAGACCTAATGAAACTTAAAAGCTTTTGCACAGCAAAGGAAACCACTGACAAAATGAAAAGACAGTCTACTGAATGGGAGAAAATATTTGCAAATGATATACCCGGGAAGGGGTTAATATCCAAAATATATAAACAGCTCAAATAATTCAATATCAAAAAAACAAATAATCCAATTAAAAAATAGGCAGAAGACCTGAATAGACATTTTTCCAAAGAAGACATACAGATGGCCAACAGGCACACGAAAAGATGCTCAACACTGCTAATCATCAGAGAAGCACAAATCAAAACCATAATGAGATATCACCTGACACCTGTCAGAATGGCTATCATCAAAAAGACCACAAATAACAAATGTTGGCAAGGTTGTCAAGAAGAGGGAACCTTCATACACTGATGGTGGGAATGTAAATTGGTGCAGTCACTGTAGAAAACAATATGGAGGTTTCTCAAAAAACTAAAAATAGAACTACCATATGACTCAGCAATTCTACTCCTGGGTATATATCTGAAAAAAACAAAAACACTAATTTGAAAAGATGCATGCACCCCAATGTTCACAGCAGCATTACTGACAATTGCCAAGATATGGAAGCAACTTAAGTGTCCATCAACAGATGAGTGAATAAAGAAGATGTGGCATATGTGTGTGTACATATATATGGAATACTACTCAGCCATAAAAGAAGGATGAAATTTTGCCATTTGCGAAAACATGGATGGGTCCTGGAGGGTATTATGCTTAGTGAAATAAGTCAGGCAGAGAAAGACAAACACTTATACATGGAATCTAAAAAATAAAACAAACGAAAGAGTATAGCAAAACAGAAACAGACTCACAGATACAGAGAACCACCTAGTGGTTAACAATGGGGAGAGGGTAGGGAGGAGGGTCAAGAAAGGGGTAGGGGATTAAGCGGTACAAATTACTATGTATAAAATAAGTGAGCTACAAGGATATATTATACAGCATAAGGAATATAGTCATCATTTTGTAATAACTTTAAATGGAGTATAATCTATACAAATTTTGAATCATTATGTTGTACAACTGACACTAATATTGTAAATCAACTATACCCCAATGGAAATAAATTAAATTAAAAAAATTTTAAAAGCCAGAACATGAGACAGGATATGTTCAAGTAACTAAAAGAAGTTCAATTATACTAGAAGGCAGAATGACAAGCGACGAGTAACAAGAGATGCTGTGGGAGGTGATAAAGAAATAGCCATCCAGAAGAGTTTGGATTTTATCCTAAAAGTAATGAGAAGAGAATGAAGGATTTTATGCAAGTGGATATGTGGTAGCCCCACAAAGATGTCCCCATCTTAATCCCTGGAATCTTTGAATATGTTATCTGGTAAAGGGGACTTTGAAGATGGGATTAAGTTAAGCATCTTGAAATGGAGAGATTATTCTGGATTATTTGTTAGTCCCAAAGTAATCACAAGGGTCCTTATAAGAGGGAGGCAGGGAAATTCCCTGGCAGTCCAGTGGTTAGGGCTCTGTGCTCTCACAGCCGGGGGCCCAGGTTCTATCCCTGGTCAGGGAACTAAGATCCCACAAGCTGCGTGGCCAAAAAAGAAAAAAAAAAAAAAAGAGGGAGGTAGGAGGATCAGTCAAAGAGAGAAGATATAAGGACAAAAGCAGAGGTCAGAAAGTAGAGAAGAAACTATTCTGCTGGCTTTGAAGATGGAGGAAGGGCCATAAGCCAAGGAATGTAGATGACCTCTAGAAACTGGAAAGGCAAGGAAACAGTTTTGCCCCTAGAGCCTCCAGAAGAAACGGTGGACCTGCTAACACATTGATTTTAGCCCAGCAAAACTGATTTCTGACTTCCAGAACTGTAAGATAATAAATTCATGTTGTTTTAAGCCACTAAATTTGTGGTACTTTGTTACATCAACAACAAGAAACTAATGAAGAGTAATATGCTCAGATTTATATTTTCAAAACATCTCTCAGGCTCTCATATAGAGAAGAGACTGTAAAGAACAAGACTGGAGGAGGAAGCCAAACAGAAGGCTGCTGCAATAAATCAGATTATAGATAAATGGTACCCCAGGCTGGAGCAGCAGCATTGGGAATAGAAGCTAAACATGCAAGAGATATATAGAAAAGAGACTTCGCAAAATTTGATGATTAATTTCAGGGAAGGGAAGTGTCAAGAATGACTTCCAGGTATCTGGTTTGGTAAACAGCTTGGATGTAGAGCTATTCTCTGAAATCAGAAGGGATTGATTTAGAAGGGAAGATGGCACAGTTTGGACACGTTAAATGTGAGGTGATTAAGGAACATCTAATAAGTGCTCAGTAGGCAATAAGATATATGGGGCTGAAGGTCTATAGAGATATCTGCACATGAGATGTAAATTTGGAAGTTACGAATACGTGAATGATAATTATAAGACCAAGAAGGTGGGTAAATCATATAATAAGAATATACGGGGTAAAAAGACAACCCAGGACATACCTTTGAAGAGCCATAGCATTTAGGGAATGAGCAAAGGAAAACAAGCCTAAAAAGAAGACTCAGAAGTCATTCTCACTTCCATTTGAAAGAAAGGACTCTGGGGTTTTTACTCTGTTACCCGATCAATGACAGAGCTTTCTGAAGACATTCCAAGACAGTATACAGTCCTGTAGTCTATTTGGAAATAGTAAAGATAACATTACAAGGGAGATACCCCATTGGTTTTGACTGGATAGTCATAAACTTGTTAAAGAAATGAGTGACAGAGCTTTAAAAAAAGGAAACTCCAAAGAAATAGGAAGAAAACTAGGAAACTGTATAATCACAGAAGCAAAGAAAGGCAGTAATTCAATAAGGAGAGATTTTTGGCAGCACCAAAGAAGTTGGATTTCAAATAGGAGAACTAATATGTGTCCATTAAATTTAAAAACAATGAGACTATGGGTGAATGTTTTAGGCTGGGTGCTCCAGAAGCAGAGGCTGAGATGAAGATTCATGTGCAAGTAATATATTAAGAATTTGCTTCCACGAGAAACCAATAAAGAAGACAAGAAGGACAGGAAAGAGAAAAAAAGCCAAACAAAAGTATAATTTCAGGCAAAGTCCTATGGAAGGTAACTTCAACCGATCCTGTAGAAGGCTTGTGGACTTTAAGTTACATTCATGGTTTTTGCCAAAACAGTGTGAGACAGCTGGGCTTTCATACTCCCACAACGTTCAGTCATTTAAGGTCCACAAGGCACTTTTGGCACTCCGTGCCTGAGAGCAAAGCCCTCAAATAGCCTGAGGGCGGGCCTCTAAAGAGAGTCCAGGTACAGGCCATTAGAAGCAAAAGCACACATAGCAGGGAAAAGGGGCACAAAGAAAGGTAAAAGAGACCCAAGAAGATCTGGACAGAGAACCAACAATATCTGCTATAGTGACCTTGACAAGAGCAGTCTCAGTGCAGGAGTGAGCACAGAAACAAGACTGATTGATTAAGACGTAGTGATGAACAGAAGATAGTGTGTGCAGAAAATTTGTTTTCAACAAGATGTTTAATGGAAGAAGAGAGATAAGGTGTTGCTGTGAACAAGGCTGACCAGTTAAAAAGTGGCCTTTTTGTACCTTTCCCAAAGCCTCACAAAATACACAGGAATATATAGAAAAAAATGAATATACAAAACAACATTGGAAATGCAGAGTCACAGTCAGTATAATGTCAGAATTTTGAAGAAATTATACTAATTAAAAGGTATTTAGAATTGGACTTAGGAAAACCTAAAGGCTGTAAATGCCTTCTAGATTTTCAAGTACCACTTCCGTTTAGACCTCCAGAGCAACAGGAGGGGAGGTTGGGGAAGTGAGGTTATGGAAGACAGATCAAGTTGCTAGAAACCAGGAATTGGACTCGGATCAGTGCATATAAACTGCCCCTCCACCTACAGATTTAAAAAGAAAATTGCACTGCCATGCCAGTGAACAGATGCCAAGGGCAATTCTCTTCCTCATGTTATGAGTTGGATTGTATCCCTCAAAAAGAAACTTTGAAATCCTAAACCCTAGTATCTGAATGTGATATCACTTGGAAATTAGACCTTTGCTGATATCATCAAGTTAAGATAAGGTCATTAGGATGAGCCTTAATCCAACAGGACTGGTATCCTTTTAAGAAGACAATGTATTTTGTTAAAAAATTTGTATTTGGGCTTCCCTGGTGGCGCAGTGGTTGGGAGTCCACCTTCGGATGCAGGGGACAAGGGTTCGTGCCCCGGTCTGGGAGGATTCCACATGCCACGGAGTGGCTGGGCCTGTGAGCCATGTCCGCTGAGCCTGCGTGTCCGGAGCCTGTGCTCCGCAACAGGAGAGGCCGCAGCAGTGAGAGGCCCGCGTACCGCAAAAAAAAAAATTGTATTTGTAAAAGTAGATGATATTCATTTACCTGACTGAAGTCCAAAAAAGAGTTCCTCATCTTGAAGCAGTTCTTGAACACAATCTAACCTCATGTTAATGGTTTCAACATCAATTAGAGGTTCTAATATATTAGAACGAAGTCTTCTACTTCCTCCAGGAGTCTTAGTGTAATTTAGAACACCAAAGAGTGTGTGACTGCTCCTTTAAAAACACAAGTTAGGAAAATTTCATTAAGTATACTAAGGAAAATCCAATAAAACTGTAATTTAACTTTTAAAATAATCCTATAATCTACGGTAGTGATTCTCAAACTTTAATATGCATACAAATCACATGAGGATTCTGATTCAGTAGGTCTGGGATGAGGCTTGAGAATCTACGTTTCAAATACACTCTCAGGTGTGCTGTCAGTCAGTGAAGCACACTTTGATTAACAAGATCGACAGAATCTTCTTGCATTTAGTTAATGGCTTTTTTCATAGATCAGTTAACAATACTCAGACTAATATAAAATATTCTAGTCCATGGCATTCCATCAATAATAGCAAGATATCAACAACACATCCTTAAGGGGAGAACTTTTACACTGATAAAATGAGTAATATAATCACTCTGTTCTAACTTAAGAAGTTAGAGAATTATAAGTAAAAGAGAAAGAAAGAAAATAATATCAGGTACAGAAACTGTTAAAAACAAACAAACAAACAGAACTGTACAGAGAATGACCAGGAGGGTTGATTTAGTTAGGTTGGTTGAGAAAGACCTGTATGTATATTCGGCAGTTGAGTTAAGAAGGCATCCATGCCAAGATGATGATGAGATGGGAATAATGATGACAATTGATGGTGAGTATAGCTAACATATAGTGAACACAAAGTATGTGCCAGGTCTTATTCTAAGCACTTTACATATATTGACTTACTTAATTCTAACAATGATGGTATGAGATAGATGCTATTATTAACATTTTACAAGGGAAGAAACTGAAACACAAAGAAATTAAGTAACTTGCCCAAGGTTTCCAAATAAGTGAACAAGAAAAGAGTTACTGTTTAAAAGGGCAAAACAGAACAGCAATTTAAGCCCAGGTAGTCTTTCTGGCTCCAGAACCAGAAAGAAGACCAAAGTTGGTGGAGCACTGCAAGTGAGGGTAAGAATTAAGGGAGATGAATGAAGAAGTTGAAAGAGACCAGAACACATAAGTCCTTGTAGGCCACGGTAAAGAGTCTGAATTATATTCTAAATATAAAAGGAGCTCTGGAAGATTTTAAGCAGGAAAGTTCTAAGATCTAATTTCTGGTTTAAAAGGATCACACTCTGGCCACTAGGTTGAGAATAGACTAATTGCAGGAGGGGAAGAAAGCAGAGAGACGAGTTAGGGGCTATTACACTATACAGTAGTCTAGGCTAAAATGATGGAGGTATGGGTTAGGGTTGTAGCACCGGAAATGCTAAGAAGTGATCCAGAATATGTATGTACTCTAAAGGTTGAGTCAGGAGGATTTACTGACATATTGAATCTGGGTTAAGAGAGGAAAGGAAATAAAAATGACTCAAGTAATCAGACTGCCAAATTTTTGGTATATCAATTTAAACAAATTTTTAGGGAACTATTCAAATCAAGTCCTGGCTGGGAGTGGCGGTCATCATAGGTAAGTCACAGGCACAATTTTGAGAACTTGTCTTCTGCAGTAACAAAGGAGGTGGGGAGCATACCTAAATCTGCCATTTGCTATAGAAATCAATGGGTGAAACAGTATGCTGAACAAGTAACAAATCCATAGACGCATTAGAGCTATTCAGACAGTTCAGTAGATAGCATGCCCATCTTTTAACCTAATATTCTTTGGTTCAAGTCTGTGAAAAGACCTCAATTTCTTCTTTCAACTATAATATGAACTCTTGGAGGTCAAATATCCTATCATTTAATATATAGCAGGAACTCAAGCAATGTTTGACAATGATAATGGTAAACAATGATTAACTGTGAAATGTGACAAAGTAAAACTGAGTACGAAACCCTTTGTAATAATTACAGCCTTGGTTATTGACTGTCTACGTTACCCCACGTTATTTTAATTTAGAAAGTCAATGACAGAGTACTTTATCCAGATATTATTTTATCCCTTTTTTCCTAGCAATAGAAAAAATATTATTTATTCACTAAGCTGAAAAGGAATAATTACAATTAATTATAAACTCCTTTAAAACGTTATAATTTTAGACCATCATTATTCAGTGGAACTACAAAGGTATTGAGGTCACTACACTGACAATGACAAATAGTATACACAGTACTATTCTTACCTTTACTAAAAGTAGTGCCAACAGTACCTAGATAGATCTAAACTGTTCTTGATGATTAAAGTAAATAATTAAAAAAATTAGATATTATAGGTTTCTAAGTTTGTAACTGTAAATAATGTCTGGAGATTTCACATAATTAAAAGTGAAGCCAAGATAAGAGCACACAAAGTGACCGAAATACTTAAACACTATGGCTCTGAAATTGGCAGTGAGCACCTTAGGGTTTCAATTGTATAAAGTACTCTTTATTCTGTTCAGTACTCTTAATACTAAAATTTATGATTATTTTAAGTTTATCCGTTTCATTGATATCCAAAGTTATATTTAAGTACTGAAAGCTGAGATTTTACTCCAAGCTTACTTACTCCCAACTTGTACTTTACCAAAGTAAATAGCTTATGGTTTCCTTGCACATACCATATTGCTATATTGAAAATCATGCTTTCAAGACTTTGTTATTCACTGTCTTACTACCTTTTCTACTTCTTAATCTGGATAACTTCTTTTTTAAAAAATTATTTATTTATTTATTTTTGGCTGCATTGGGTCTTCATTGCTGCGTGTGGGCTTTTCTCTAGTTGCGGCAAGCGGGGGCTACTCTTCGTTGTGGTGCACGGGCTTCTCGTTGCAGTGGCTTCTCTTGTTGTGGAGCATGGGCTCTAGGAACGTGGGCTTCAGTAGTTGTGGCTCGTGGGCTTTAGAGCGCTGGCTCAGTAGTTGTGGCGCACGGGCTTAGTTGCTCCACAGCATGTGGGATCTTCCCGGGCCAGCGCTTGAACCTGTGTCCCCTGCATTGGCAGGTGGATTCTTAACCACTGTGCCACCAGGGAAGCCCATGGATAACTTCTATTTATACTTCAAACCTCATATCAGGGAAAAAAACCCCTCATGTCAGGTATTATCTTCTCCAGAAAGCCTTTTCTAATTACTCCCCTTTTACTCCTTAACTAAGCCCAGTTAACTTTCTTTCTCTGCTATGATCCCATCATTTTTTTATGCAAACTTTCATATCACTATACAGTTGTCCCTTGGTACCTGTAGGGGATTGATTCTA
Source organism: Orcinus orca (assembly GCF_937001465.1). NCBI lineage: Eukaryota > Metazoa > Chordata > Mammalia > Artiodactyla > Delphinidae > Orcinus > Orcinus orca. Next base: position 146,927,725 of record NC_064559.1, read on the forward strand.
AGACCTCTAGCGGATACCAAAATCCGAGGATGCTTAAGTCCCTCATATAAAGTGGCCTACTACAGTGGACCCTCCATATCCACAGGTTCCATATCTGTGGATTCAACCAACTGTGGGTCCCTAGGCTACGGAGGGCCTGATGTACTTAGTACATGTTAATGATACTATGATACTATGCATCTCCTCCTTTAGACTAATTCCTCAAGGAGAAAAACCATTACTCACTAATTCTTTGTACCAAATTGAACCCATATTAAACTATATAGGTTTATGCCTACTATAAGCACCACCACAGGTTGATTACATTATCTTCTAATAACATTTTGATTCTAGTTTAGGTATCCCAACCACTATGAAATCTTATAAACACTGTGTGTTGGTGTGTGTGTGTGCACACACATGGGCAATCTCCCACTCTCGCTCTTATTCATGCTTACCATAAATATTCCTCTAAAGCTAACAATAAACCAATAAAATGAGCAATCTAGTCATACACAAAGACCAAGTTGATTCAACTATTTTCACCTTCTCAAATGATTATGTAGCCCCCTTGAATTTCCTGTATTTAATGCTTTTAAAACTTGTTATTTTAACTTTGTAGTATTCTGCACACAATTTTTTTTATTATGGTAAAACATATAAAACACAAACTTTAGCATTTTAACCATATTAAGCACACAAGTCAGTGTCATTAGGTACACTTGCAATATTGTGCAACCATTACCATCATTCATTTCTCATCATCCCAAACAGAAACTCTGAATCCATTAAACAATAACTCTCCCATTCCCCACTTCCCCCAGCCCCTAGTAACCTACTTTCTGTCTCTATAAATTTGCCTATTCTAGGTACTTCATATAATGGAATCATAAAATATTCTTCCTTTTGTGTCTGGCATATTTCACTTAACATGATGTTTTCAAGATTCATACGTCTCGTGGCATGTATCAGAATTTCATTCCTTTTTAAGGCCGAATGATATTCCACTGTTTGTATACACCTTATCTGTATACATCTTATTTTATCAGTCACTCATCGATGGACATCTGGTTTGTTTCCACATTTTGGCTACTATGAATAATGCTGCTATGAATATTTGTGTGCAAGTATCTGTTTGAGTCCCCATTCTCAATTCTTTTAGGTATATACCAAGAAGTAGAATGTCTGGATCATATGGTAATGCTATGTTTAACTTTTTGAGGAACCACCATGTGGTTTTCCAAAGTGAATGCACCATTGTACATTCCCACCATAAATGGATTAGGATTCTAATTTCTCCATAGCCTCACCAACAATTATTTTCCATTTACTTAATAATAACCATCCTAATGGGTGTGAAGTGGTAATTGTGGTTTTGATTTGCATTTCCCTAATGACTAGTGACGTTGAGCAACTTCTTAAGTGCTTATTGAACCTCTGTATATCTTCTTTGGAGAAATGTCTGCTCAAGTCTTCTACCTAGTTTTGAAATGGGTTGTTACTTTTTTTTTCTTGTTTAGTACAAATATATTTTTAAAACCTGATTTTGATGAAACATCTGAGCAGCTCACCAACAATGGTATAAGGATTAAAAATATGTTTATTCAATATTTCTCCATCGAACAATTTAAAGAAATGTAAAGTAACTATTCATAGAAAAATATGACATAATATACTGATACATTTTCTAAGAAAAAAATAGATGATCTTACCTAGAGTCTTGATTATTAATTATTAATTCAAGGTTTTGGGTTGATGATGAATCTATCATAGCTGTCTGTTCACTACCCTGGAAACAAATCTTCAGCGATTTTGGTGCATAAACTGAATTTTGAATAAATTCAACATATTTTAATAAAGCTGCAACAGCTGCAAGGCAGTAATACCTGTAAAGTGACCGAAGATACATCACTATAAATCTTTGGAATAAAAAAAAGTATTGCTATAAAAGAAAACATTTATTTCACTTTAATATTAGCAAAATTGTAAATATTTGCATAGCATTGCTTAAAATCAAAGGGAAAAAGCACACCAAGTGTTCCTGATTTTTGATAACTAGTTAAATTACCTCTAAAACATAAAAGTTGATAAAAAGAGACAATTTTCTAAAGTCTGAGACTTAAGGGATATTAGACTCCCAATAGGTCACATGTTAGAAGTCAACATTCAATGGTAATTTGTGTCAATTTTTGATGTACCATTCTAAGTACACATTCAAATAATGTTGAAAAAGTCTGAGAGTTGTAAAGGTACAGTCAGGAGGTCCCAATGTATAGGAAAGCATGTTTTGATCTCGGTGACAGTAGTCGTCATGATTAACTGAGCGAACAAGTTGTCCAACCTGGCTCAAAGTAAGTATCTGTTCAGCATGTTATAAGAAATATCCATTCCAAAAATATCATTCCCTGTCTCATTCTGAAGGAGTAAAGGTATGAAGTAACAGGAACACAGCTTTAACTGTGTTTCACTTCTGTACCCTCACACTTCTAGTTTGCTGTAGCTACTTGAGCTTTTCAATTCAAAGTAAAGTGAGCAGGAACCATTAAGGCAGTAGATTATGACTAATTTGGAGAAATTCCATAAAAGTTTAGTTAGCAAGATATGCCTTGTATATAAATTTTAGTTAACTATTTTACTATTTCAATAATTACTGAGTGTATTTTATAAGCCAGGCACTTTTCTAGGTGGTAGGGAATATAGCAAAGAATAAAACACACAAAAGACCTTTCCGTCCTGGAATACACACCAGAGATTTACTACTTGCCCTAAATTTTAACTTACTTGGATTGAACCTCCATTAGGACAGTGCTGAATTCTGTTATGCATAATTGTTCAATGTACTCTAATCCTTTTGTTTCATTGAAGTATTTCCTTTGGATAGTAGTGAAATTAACGTTCTGAAAAGAATTTTTAATTTCAAAATAAATTTTAAGTTTCATGCACTTGCCCAAAGCTGCTTTCTTAAATACATGCTCATACATGGGTAGATGACTTAAATATTGAATAAAGTTTATTTTTCATTATTTATTATTTTCTAGAGTTAAATAAGAAGTTTTCTTACTTACAAAAAGAATGATGGTCTGTCTTGCTAAGTGAATTATAGCAGTCTGTAGCTCTTATTAAGCCATATTTACATGAAATTTAAGTAAATAAAAAATAAACATGAGAGTCTCTGACTTCTACTAATTTTATTCTACAGCAACAACAGCAACAAAGGTTTTACATTCAGCCTCATATACACTATCATAATTTAGAGAGGGTAAATCTTTGTAATACACTAGCTGGGGAAGCCAAAAATACCAATTCCAGCTATCAAATCTATGAAATGCTATCTACATAAGGTGAATTTAATTTATAGAATAAAGAAAAGCAGATAATGGAACTTTTTTTAAAAGAGCAAAAAAAAATGCATGCAGCTGCAGAGTACAAGGTCTGCCTACTTTGAATAAAAGTAATAGGTAAGAAAGGTATTAATAATATAATAAAATGGACCGTGAAAGAGCTGCAAGGCTGCAAAAAAAAGTCATAAACAGGTAGGGAATTTGTTATGTGCCAAGATTGTTTGAAGAGTTATCTCATTTAATCCTCCCAATAACCGTATGATGTAAGTTTTGTATCAATATTAAGTACAATCTTCCTCTAAGTCAAATTCTGAGAAGTCAAGCAATTTTTCTAATATACAATTGATATGTTCCAGAGCTGAGACTTGAATTTGGATTTCTTTGACTAAAAAGTCCATGTTCCTTACACTTCATATTGCTTCTTATTTAACTGAGGTCTTTTTATGGTAAGTGTGATAATAATGATAACAATAACATTGATTTTCCCCTGTTTATAATGCTTTTATATCAAATATTTCTATGGCTCTCTCTCTCACTCCTATCAGGACTTTGCCCAAATGTAACCTCATCAGTGAGACCATTTCTGATTACCTTATATAAAATATTAATTCTCTAGGAGGTAGATACTATTATTGTCCCTATTTTACTGACGAATAAAAACTGAAGCTTAGAGAGGTTAACTTAATTTGCACACAGTCATTTAGAATCAGGATTTGAGACCACAACAGTATAGCTCTATTCTTTTTTTTTTTTTAATTTATTTATTTATGTATTTATTTATTTTGGGCTGCGCTGGGTCTTCGTTGCCGCCCACGTGCTTCCCCTAGTTGTGGCGAGCGGGGGCTACTCTTCGTTGTGGTGCGCTGGCTTCTCATTGCGGTGGATTCTCTTACTGTGGAGCACGGGTAGTAGGCACGCGGGCTTCAGTAGTTGTGGCACGCGGGCTCAGCAGTTTCGGCGTGCAGGCTCTAGAGCACAGGTTCAGTAGTTGTGGCGCACGGGCTTAGCTGCTCCATGGCATGTGGGATGTTCCCGGACCAGGGCTCAAACCTGTGTCTCCTGCACTGGCAGGCGGATTCTTAACCACTGCGCCACCAGGGAAGTCCCTGGCTCCTTTACTCTTAAGCACTATGCTATATTGCCTTACATCTCAAGCGTAGTAAATGTAGGTTGTTTTCGCCTTTGGAGGATTCATCTATCCCACATTCTATGTTGTTCTGTCCATGTAGGACTGTCAATTACAGTACTCTGTGCCCCACAGCAAAAAGCAAATGACCTGGGATTAATCAATCATAGTGCTTTTACCCCCAGAAACAGTGATTAATCTAACATGTGGGAACACGAACAAAGCAGGAACAGTCAGGGTCCTTCTCTTGAATTCATATGTGGACACTGGAAGGAAGAAGTTAGTTTTTACTCTCAGTTGACTAAGCTGAGTTGACACCAGCCTGGAGCCATGAGCAATCATTTTATTAAACCTCACAGAAAGATGGCAGTAGAGATGAGAGTAAGGATAGGATCTATCCAACCATTTGGCTTCCCAGTTACATAAGCCAACAAATGTACCTTTTCACTTAAGCTACTTTAAGTTGAATTTCTGTTATTCACAACCAAAGGACTTAGAATGCTTAATCAATACAAAATAATGAAGGTATATGGAAAGGTATACATAAATAAGGGTGATGAAAAGAAGTCTAAAGTCATGAATGAAAGAGATAAAGAGTCCTGTCTAATAGAGACAATAGGTTTACAATAGGAACCATTTCTGGCAATGAGTCAAAGACAGTTGAGCTACAATGGATCTCTAAGAGCACAAGAAATCTTATATGACTGTAGATGCTGAATATATTAAGAACTATAAAGAACTCATTGGACCATAATCTCAACTTGGTTTCAAATGTGTTAAAGATTAAGTCTACAATGAAATATAATATTCTGAAAATAATTTGCACTCCTCAAGAACTATTCTAACTGCAATGCTGCCTACTTGGTTCAGAACCACAGCCTCCATTCCACAAAGCAGGGAGATGTGCTAAAGGGAAGAAAAACCACATGGTAGACAGGCCCTTACTGAGAGGGAGAGTGTTGGCTGGATAAGGTTCCAGAGCACTTCCCTGTCACAGTCCCACAGACGGTGAGACAGTATGTGTTGCCAGGGGAAGCTGTAACAATTCTATAATATAAATCAAATTCTCCAAAAGAAAAAGTACTTGCTGATAGTTGCTATCCCCTAGAAGAATAAGAACTTCACTTTCAACCAGTCTGGCAGCACAATAAGTACTTTCCAGGAAGCTATACCTAAGGAAATCCATGCTTTCTCTAAGTGTCTGCTTCCTGTATACTCTGGGAAACCTCCTTATTACCTAAAAGATTTTTCCTTTTTTGCAAAGTATATCAAGGGTACCAAATCAAATAAGTGAATTCCTTGTCATTTTTATTGTATGTATTAATAGTCCCTAAGCTTAGGATTTGTACTTAGTGAGTACTTTAGGGTAAAGATACCCAAATTATTGTTCTTTAGGATGATATTATAAAATGGATTTTAAATAAGACAATCTTGAATGTTACTACTGAGAATAAAAATCACTTACCTTGAAATTTTCTGTGATGAGAGTAAACAACTTGGTTGAATTCCCCACAACACAAGCAGTATTTGACATTATTATTTCCAAAGGTGATAAAATTTTGAGTTTAGTGATCACCTAAAATTGTTTGAATAATTTCTTAAATGTAAGCTTAGGATTCTCTAAAACCAAAAAAGTTTCGTATTTTTCTGAGAGATAAAATTAAGTCAGAGACATACAAAATCACAACTGTTCTAATTATATGTTTCAATTAAATATACTTCTAATGGTAATATGTCAAACATACATCCTATAAAATTATAAATACAAAATATTATCATAAGCATAGGCTATATTTTACTCACAATAGTTTGTATCAGCTCTAAGCCCCTAAATAATTTGAACATATCAAATATGTATTCCTAAAAAAATTTTTTTTAATAAATTCATCTACTCGGTATTTTATTCATCTCCATGAAAAACATAAACATTCAATAGCATAACTATGGTGATTCAATCAATATGGCCACACGGGTACAGCTCAGAAGTTGAAAAGTACAGAAACACAGATGAGAAACATCTGCTTTATGACTGATGCTTTTCACAGTCTAAGATGCATTTCTTAGAACTATTCTAGACACAGAAATACTTTATCAATATACTGAACATTCCCGTTTTTTAAAAAAACTTTTATCCTATTCTTTTTAAATTGCATAGAAATGTGAAATACCCAGATATGCAGTACTAATATCATTTAGGTTGTTAGGTATATTAAAAAATTAATTATTAGGTAGGGAAAGGAAGTCTACATACTGGGAACCATAAAGGGGAATTAGGGAAAGAAATAAAGAATAAAACATTAAAAATAACATAGCATTTAATATGTTTTAATAATAGTAATGGGGTCAAATACCTTTTTCGAATTAGGAGTAGACTACCTCTACCTGATAAGTCACACAAATTCCCATAACAACAGGCCAGTGGCCCAAGTTAATGATGAGTGATAGGAAGTGAAGGCAAGAAGTTGAGAGACTTAAATTATGACTGGTCTAAGACACCAGTCTCCCTTAGCTCTAGAAAATAAAATTCAAATACAGTTCAGTGGAAACAACCTTCTGGAGATAGCATTATTACATATTTTATCTTTGGAATGAGTCCAAGATTTATTAATTTGAAGATATTAATTTTAGAAACTAATATTAATAGTAATTTGGAATATTTAAGTAACACCAAAACATGTTATTTTAGAACAAAATAATATTAAAAAATTAAAATCAGATGTAAAACTTTATTGTAATTCAGAGTAACCTACATTGGTGCAATAATGAATAACCATTATTCTACCAAAAAGTAAATCAATTAGGAAAGCACTGACTTGAAAATCTGCAAAGTGCCCTCTAGATGAACCATTTTCTAGGAGTATAAATACTTACCTTTGCATATGTTGTGTTGTCTGCAAACTGAGATAATATAATTTGTGGGCTTTTTAAATCAATACTTGCCATTCCTATTTCACCTCTGGCAAGTCCTCTCCCTTCTACAACAGCTACAATAACTGATGGAGAGTGTGCAGAAACTGCAGATGAGGATGTAGCTATTAAAAAAAAATTTTTTTAAAAATGTATAAACATTAACAATACTTTCTAGTTCTTTCTCATAAAATCTCAAAGCACCAAGTCTAGGATACAGCTATTACTATCCAAGAAAAAAAGTCTCGTTTTGCTCATCAAAATATATCTTTCCATATATCCAGACCAAATAAAAATGTTAATTCTCTATTTTGCCAAAACTTAACTTCACATTTAGAAATAATAAACTTATACATTGTCTTATTTTGCATTTTATTGGAATGGAATGAAGTCATAAAGAAACACTAAATTTGTGATCAGAAAACATATTATTTATCTTACCTTGTCATTTGAGAGCTATATGAATTTGAGCAAATTATTTCATAATAAATAATCATATATCACAAAATATAATGTTAATACCTGCCCTACCTAACTCAAGAGGTAGCTGAAACGCTCAAATGGGATAATAATATATATCAATGCATTTTATAAAGTATAAAACATTATATGACTATAAACTCCATTTATGAGATATCTGTGTAATGTTGGATATTTTATTAATGTGCCAAGAATGTTCCAAGTTCTTTACTTGAATTAACTTTACTTCTCATGATTCTATCAACAGACATCATTATTTTCTCCATTTGCTTTTCAGGAGACTGAAGCATGAATGGAACTGGTAGAACTTGTATACAGGCAGCCTGGTTCCAGACCTGGTGCTCTTAACCACTACATATATTAGTGATTTTGAGATCTATGCCTGACAAACCATAAATATTCAGGTAAGTAGTTTAACCTTTCTAAATTTACCATTTCTTTATCTGTAAAGTGGAAATACCAAACCTTTTTAACAAAGTTGTTATATAAGAAGTAAACATAATATAGAAGGGTTTTATAAAGTATTTGAAATTATAAGGCATTATTCATGGATAACAAAAAGTCAGACTACTAAACATACCTAAAATTTTATTTTCAAAGAAGCAAAATTGTCTTTTATCCCCTTTGCAACCTTTCAATACACCTTTTCTCCCCTCCTCACCCTCCCTAATCTAGAATCCTTTTTTCTTTTCTATTCTGTTGTAACACCTACAAAATTATTTTTACATTTATGCTATTTTAGTCAGTAGTCAACTTAAAGAGTTCATTTAAAAATCTATTGTGTCTAGATCTCAGAACGTTTTTTGCCATTAAAGCCTTGTTATACATGGTGATTGAGTTTATATTAGATCTATAGAAGTCAATTTAAGTTCTGCAATTGAATATGACCTTCCCATTCTTAACTGGAAACTTAATATCAAGTTTCAGTACTTGGAAGTTCAGTACACACAGAAGACATCTCCCTTAAACTTTAAAAGAACATTTACACTGTTATCCCTCTGTTATAAGTAATACTAAAATAAGCATCATAGTACATAAAGCTTTTTTCTGGGTCTCTTATTATTTCCCTAAATTGGCTCCTTATAAGTCAAATTACTGAAAAAAGGAAAACCATCACTTTTAAAGGATCTCACATATATTCCCACATTTCTTTTCAGGATTGTACCAACTTTTAATTCCATCATCAGTATATGAGAAAAACCAATCTTACTGAATCCTTACCATTACTAACTTCTGCAATGTATTATTATTGTTGTTATTAGCTAGTTTAATGGACTGGTGCTTTAAATGTGTATTTTTTTAAATTACTATCAAAATTGAACTTCACTTAATATATCCATTTGTTTTCTATATTTTGAGATGTTTACATCCTTTTTGCACAATTTTTACTAGGTCTGAATGTTTTTCAACCTGTTTCTTTGAGAATCTTGTAAATCAATGACAACAACTTATAGTTGCTACTAATCTTGCTATTTTTGATGTCACAAAGATTTTTGTTTTTGTATAGAAAGTCTTTTCCTTTATAATTTCTTCCATTACTTTTCTGCTACGAAACTCCTCCTTCATTGAGACATTTGATATTCACTACTATTTTCCTTTAACTTTTTGAGTTGTTCATTTTGATCTCATTTGGGCAGAACTTTGAGCAGTACATTTGGTTCTCCACCTTGTCTGGCTTGTCTGGAATGAAAGACAACCAGAAGTACAGACTTAGACTCATTCATAAGCAGTTGCTAATGGTTTAGCTGAATGGTCAGGGACTTGGAAGGAACAGAACTGGAAGATAGTGACAAGGAAAGTTGGGGAAGAGGTATGTGGATGGATCTCTTAGAACGGGCATAGACTTTGAAAATATTTGTCTCATGTGAATGCTCACCAAAGGGCATCCACTGTAAAGGAGACTCTTGATAACAGTGGACAAAATGATACACCCTATGATGTCAATTAGCCTCTTTTCCCAGCCACCAGTGTTTCCTTAATAGACCCATGAACAAATCGGCCATGGTGGCATGGTGGCCATGGTGGCAAGAATGGAAACTATGCATCAGCTCAACAACGTGAACTTCCTCTTACGAAGGCTGACCTGGTTAACCCCTCTGCTGGCCAGCAGCAGAGATCAACATAAATGCCCTATACAGTACCATTCCCCAGAGGGACAATGTACCACCTGATGGTAGGTTGATTACACTGGATTTCTTCCATCAAGGAGGGAGCAGATATTTGTCCCCACTGGAAAAACACACATTTTAGGTGCAGATTTGCTTTCCTTGCCCACAGTGCCTCTGCCAGCATCATGATCTATGAACTTACAGAGTGCCTTATCCACCATCATGGCATTTCACACAGTATTGCATCTGATCAAGGAACTCACTTCATAGCAAAAGAAAAAAATGCATCAATGGACTCTGGCCCATTGAAACAACTGGTTTTACCACATACCCCGACACACAGAAATGCCTGGCTTAGCTGAAAGGCAGAATGACTTACTTAAGACTTAATGCCAATTGGAAGACAATATCCTAAAAGAATGAGGCTCTGTCTTACAGGATGCAGTTTATACTTTGAATCATAGATGCTGTATTCCTCATAATCAGAATACACAGGTCCAAGAATCAAGAGGAGGAAATAGGAGTGGCTATTCTCACTTCACTATTATCCCGATCAACCCACCCAAAGAATTTTTGCTTCCCATTCTGGCAACTTTGAGCTCTGCTGATTTGGAGATATTAGTCTCCACAAGGTTATTGGTTCCACCAAGTGACACAGCAATGATTCCACTGAATTGGAAGATGAGATTGCCAACTGTCCATTTTAGGCTCCTTATTTATGCTACTGAACCAATAGGCAAAAAAAAGGGGGGGAGGGGTTATCTATGGATGGGGTGGTTGCTCCTAACTGCCAAGGGGATATCATGTCGCTATACACAATGGAGGCAAAGTGGACTATATATGGAGCCCAGGGGGTTCTCTAAGGCAGCGGTCCCCAACCTCTTTTGGCACTGGGGACCGGTTTCGTGGAAGACAATTTTTCCATGGATGGGGGAGGGGGTAGGTTCAGGCGGTAATGCAAGCGATGGGGAGTGATGGGGAGCGGCTGTAAATATACATGAAGCTTCGCTCGCTCACCTGCCGCTCACTTCTTGCTGTGCGGCCCGGTTCCTAACAGGACATGGACAGGTACTGGTCCACGACCCGGGAGATGGGAACCCCTGCTCTAAGGCACCCCTTAGTATTTCCAATAGTAAATGTTAATGGAAAACTACAGCAACCAATAAGAGGCAGAATGACCAAGGACTCAGACCCTTCAGGAATGAAGGTCTGGATCATTCCACCCGTATTGCTGCAGGTAAGGGAAATATAGAATGGGTAGTGGAAGAAGGAAGCCATAGATATCAACTATAACCTCGTGACCAATTACAGAAATACAAACTGCAGGGCTTCCCTGGTGGTGCAGTGGTTGAGAGTCCGCCTGCCAATGCGGGGGACACGGGTTCGTGCCCCAGCCCAGGAAGATCCCACGTGCCGCGGAGCGGCTGGGCCCGTGAGCCATGGCCGCTGAGCCTGCGCGTCCGGGGCCTGTGCTCCGCAGCGGGAGAGGCCACAACGGTGAGGGGCCCGTGTATCCGCCCCCGCAAAAAAAAAAAAAAAAGAAATACAAACTGCAGTAGCTTTGGATATTTTCTCTATGCTTTGTTATATGCATGTTTATTTGTATAAACTAACCATTTTTCTCTCTTTTCACTTTTAAAAAATTTATGCATAAGTTATTGGAGGTTAACTTTACAACTTAGTCTTTATGTAACACAATATTCAGTGGGTCCACGACTGAATTTGAGATAATTAATATGCAATGACTGTTGGGACTATGAATCTTCTCATTTTGGGAAAGAGTGAGAACCCCCTCACTTTTAAGTACAGATGTATACATCCTGTTAGGTAGAAACACAGAGTTATTTTGTTGTTGTAAAGGAATCCAAATGTGTGTAGAATGACATATATGGACATTGAATAGCCAAAGGAGTTACGCCAGTTATCAATTTATTGTCACTCGGCTCCAAATTCACACTTCAATGTAAGCTCTGCAACAGTGGACAGAATTGCTGTATATTTCTCCTTTAAAGTGTGCATAATGTATACTCCAATAAAGATGTTTAAAAGAAAAGTGTGCATAATGTTAAGTTTTCTCAATTGAGGGCACTGGAGGGACCTTGCATGATGAAGGGCTCTCTGGCAGTTTCCACTGGGTCAGCAGTGTAGGTATGAGGACATCTGGTGGTGATGTGCCCAGCTACATACCCAGAATGTGCTGTCCTCTGGCAATCACACAGCCGCAGCATGGCACGGTAACAATCACCTTACAGCCCTCTCAACAGAGATATCCTGCATTCCAGGCCTCCTGCCCATACTAATTCCTTTGGCTTTTTCACTCTCTATTCAGTCTGTCTCCCATAGTCCTCTTGATGCCACCACCCCTCCCAACAGGGAGACTGTGTGCTCCAGGCCTCCAACCCACACCAGAGCCCACTCCCATTGCACAGCCATGTTCTAGCCATCAGCTGTAGTTCACCCACCCTGCCCGCTTCCTGTTTGCCTGGCCTGGCAAATCTGCGGTCACTATTGAAATTGCCATTCAGTATTCACCTTCTCCAAAGAGGTCAGTACCCCAGCGTTGGAAATGGGACCCAGAAGGGGGCCACTTCCAAGTAGGACCTCTTAGGAGTCCCCTTAGCCCTAGGGTGCCTCATAGAGTTTCCTTATATCCTATAGTTACTCTTTTATGAGTTTAATAATTCTTTATATTAAATCTTCCCTGTTTAAATTATTGTATGGTTCTACTTCAGATTGTATCTTCACTGCTACAGTCTCTGTCTTCATGGAGTTTATAGTCCAGCAAAGAAGATGGACAACTTAAAAAAGATAATCAACCTCATTTATAACCAGGAAAATGCAAATTCAGACTATAGTTAGGTAGTATTTTACAACTGCTAGACTGGTAAATATTAAGGAGTCTGACAGTACCAAATGCTGGATAGGATACAGATCAACAAGAACGCTCATATATTGCTAGTAAGAGTGTATGTTGGTAGAACCACTCAGAAAAACAATTTGTCATTATTTTGCAAATGTATACATTCATATATCTTTGAACCAAGAGATGTTTACACATGTAGACCTATTTCACCCATTTTCCCCTCAAGAAAATCTACATTTAGATAAATTCTAAAATTTAAGTATTAAAAAATCATTCAATAGTATTATCAGGATCAACTTTTAGATTTAAGCAAACATATAGAAGGAAGGGCTTTCTCTTTCTTGTGCCTTTTTTGTCAGAATGATAAAATAATGTAGACCTGCATTTTTTTAACAAACAATATCACAAACTATGTAGACTTATTAATCCAGCTTCAAATTGTAGATATGGCTAAACTGATGTATTTATCATTCAGTCTTCCATATTAGCTATAAGTAACTTCATATTAATTTAACTACCCTAATATATAATTTTTTAAAGTTTCAAAAGATCAATTAGGCCAATATTCCACTCACTTTACCTGAATATTCCATTTGCAGTGTCCAACTTTTATAACCTGGTCTCTGGGGATTTCCAGCAGATAATGGAGTTTTTAGTATTTGAGGATAATTACTATCTCGTGCAGAGGATGAGCTTGTACCGAGAGTAAAATGTGATGCAAGTGTGTTTTCTGCATAAGATCTTTTGTTTGTAAAGTATGAATCTAAATTCAAAAAAAATTAAATATCAGTTCTTAAAGATTCCAAATTATGCAATGTTGTACTAATTCTTATAATCTCTATAAAACTTCATCTGATAATGATTTTTTAGTGTAACAAATTATGACAAGTTTAACATTACTGATAAATAATCTTGTACTAAAGTATAATGAAAAGTGCTTGCTAATATGTCTTTTTCTTATACAAGTTGACTGAGACTATTCTTGCTAAAATCACAAACTACCTTCTAATCTTCAAATATACCAGATATATTTTCTTTGTATAGTAATTATAACACATCTTTTCCTCTGTTGACCTCTTCATTGAAACTGTCTCCTCCCAGGTAACTGGTGTAGTTTTAGGCTCACTTCGATTCAGTTCCTTGTTTAGTTACTTACCTGCTGATATAAGACATTACCTATTTTATAGGGTTGTCATAAAATATGAAGGAATGTACATAAACAGCCTAGCATAGTGTCTTGGCACATAGGAGTTTTTTTTGTTTGTTTTTTACTTGAAGTATAGTTGATTTACAATGTTGTGGGCACACGCAGAAGTTCTTAAAAGTATATATTGGGTCTCTTTTCTCCTCTTCCCCTTGATTTCCATGACAACTCTCTATCTTGATTCTCCTTAAACCACTTCTTTTTAGTTTCCTTTGCCAGGTCCTTTTTCCCTCTGTCTGACTCTTGACTGTTGGCTTCCCAAGGTTCCATACTTTTTCACTTTCTCTCAAAATCAAAATTATACATTTTCTCTGGGCATCTCATCTATTATTTTGGTTTCTATTAATATCATTTCCTGACAATTCTCAAACCTTCATATACAGCCCTAACTCCTCTCCAACACTATAAACCATGGGGTGGCAAACTCCCTCTGTAAAATTGGGACAAAAGAAAAATCTACCTTGCAGAATTATTGTTAGGATCAGAGATACAAAATGCCAAGTAAGAAGCTAGAACAGAGTAGTGCTCGTTAATTAGTGCATGTTATTACTGTTGAAAAAGCATTTCAGGAAGGGGGGATTATACTGACAACGTAAACATGTATGTTGCCTTGGAGGAACTGCAAGTAGGTCAGTTAGGTTAGAAAGTAGGGTAATTATTAAGAAATGGTAAGAGATAAGACTGCAAAAATTGAAAACAGATTCCAAATGGCCTTGGATGTCCTGATAAAGAATATGATTAAAAAAAAAAAGTATGATTTTTTTAACTGCAAATACAGAGTCACGGACTGAAGTGCCAAGGGACATAAGATTTTCATTTTCCGGGACCTCCCTGGTGGTGCAGTGGTTAAGGATCCACCTGCCAAGGCAGGGGACACAGTTTCAAGCCCTGGTCCGGGAAGATCTCACATGCCGCGGAACAACTAAGCCCGTGTACCACAACTACTGAGCCTGTGCTCTAGAGCCCATGAGCCGCAACTACTGAGCCCGCGTACTGCAACTACTGAAGCTTGTATGCCTAGAGCCTGTGCTCCACAAGAGAAGCCACTGCAATGAGAAGCCTGCACACCTCAACGAAGAGTAGCCCCTGCTCGCCACAACTAGAGAAAATCTGGCGCGCAGCAACGAAGACCCAATGCAGCCAAAAATAAATTAATTAATTTTAAAAAAGAGACAGTTAAAAAAAGATTTTCATTTTCGATATAACTCTAGCGACACTGTAAGTAAACTTGAAAGAAAGAATACTTAGGAGTATGAGGCAATAAGTCCGACATAAAATCATAAGGGCCTGTAATGGCACAGAGATAGAAAAGTACATAATTATTTAAAAGATAAAGTTAGATAGAATTTAACTATTTGGATGTTATGAGTGAGGGAATACTCGAATTATTGGTCTCCTAGGTTTAAGATTTAGAAAACCCAATGACTGAGATAAGTAAGAGAAACAGGTTGAGGAGCTGCAGAGAGATGAATTAAATTAATCATATAGTGAGTCTGAGGATTTCCACTGGTTCCTCACCAGAAACTTCAGAACAGTCTGAAATAGGAATCTGGAGCATAGATGAGATCTGGGCTGTGGTGATAGTCACATCCAGACAGAAGTGGCCTAGGAAAAAACCTCCAAGAACAAACCAATAATTCGGGAACTAACAAAGGTAAGCATAGTTCTCTGGAAGGCAGGAGAAAAACAGGGGAGTGGAATCAACGAAAGCAAATTAAGACGGTTTAAGAGAAGACCGGTCAAGAACATTAAACACAGTGGAAAGGTCACACAAGATGAACTGAAAAGTGACCACTGAATTTGGCATTTGTTACCTTATCATTGACTTGCAATGCTGTCTGGAAAAAAAGGTGATGGTTTTGCCATGGAGAGTGACTGAATATAAAATAAACGAGTTGAACTCTCCTTGAAAGACATTTTTCAGACTAAACATATCATTCACCTCAATTAGATAAAATGTTAAATCTGGTCTGTTTCACGGCATCCTAGAAGGACTTGGTGAGTTAAGCTCAGGAGCCGAGAAGTTCACCATTTCTATCACCAAACTCATGCACAAATTCAGGCATCTGTCATTAGGGGCAGAGAGCTGGGACATCACACCGGATGTTAATGCAACCCGCCTCAGAACCGAGCCACCCGCCATCACAGCCTAGTAATGAAACTAATTTGAAGAGTCCAGCCCTTTAGCCACTCAGAAACACTAAATTCCCGGAGCATCCCATTCTCATGTTCCAAACAAACCCCAACTGGTAACTTCTCTGTGGTAACCACCAACCACAGCTCCCTGAGCCTCCGGGAATTCACACAACCGCTCCTTGCCTTGAGCTGGCCGCGCGCTGGGCGGGTGCCGAGGGAGGCTGCTGCTGCCGCTCCGGTCGCCCGCCGCTCCAGACGTGCCTGGAGGGGAGGACGAAGAGGCGGCCTGGGCTGAAGGACATCTCTGAGGAGTCTCCTGGAGTCCGAAATTGTAGCGGGGACCCTGGGACCGAGCCTCTACCGAGGAAGGGGAAACCGCAGGGACAGAAGGCGAAGTTGGTGGGATCTCAGGCCTCAGCATGCTCACAAGCCCTCTCAGAACACCGCTCCGCAGGGCCCAAAGGCATAAGCGACGCCGGGAAAAGTGCGAGTATGGTGCGCAGGCGCACGAAGCCGCATGGGAAAAGTGCGAGTATGGTGCGCAGGCGCACGAAGCCGCACGGCGCAGGCGCAGAGCCCCTGCTGCAACCGCCCACCTTCCCCGCCCCTCCCCCCCATCCACACCGAGGAATGTACTTCCAGGCGTTCCGGTCCCGTCACCTCCCACAGGATTTGGTCGAGCTAAATGTAAGGTACAGACCTCCTCAGCTGAAAGGAATTCTGGGCCCATCAATCCAACTTGGCAGGCCCATTATTCGCACTGCACCTTATTTCCTTATCACAAGGTGTTTGGGGCTAACATTCCACACATACCTCCAAATACACTAGTTTCTTTTTAATTACATAAACTGCCATCACTGTGCACGCAGTGCCTGTGATAGTGGAAACAAATTTAATGCTCACACAGTAGTACAAACCATTTAACATTGGTTTCCTGGCTAAAGAGCCACTAACCCCTTACAGCTTAAATATTCACAGGGCTGTTATCACTGCAAGATTGCCCTTCACCCAGTAAGCATATGGCTGTGTGCACAGTATAGGAGGAACCAGGTTAAGAAGAGTTATCTCTTGGACAGTTTCCTCTCTCTCAATTTCTAGTACTGGGTTTTCACACATAGGTATGAACTGGTTAAGAGCAGACCACAAAAACTCAAACTAGCTTTACAACAAATGACCTTTGGGAAATTTTGTGCCTGCTTACTTTTCTTGAATACACAGTAATACCAATTTCGTAGAGATGCCAGGATTGAAAACAGAATACTCTGGATACTATTAGAAGAAATGCATTACTCAATTCATGCAATTGTTAATATGTCAATAAATCAGGTATTCATAGAACAGTTCATCCACATGCAATGACTGCAGTCCTCAAAACTCCAACTTCCAATGACAGCACTTAAATAAAATTATGTTCCATCCAATGACTTCCAAACCTTCAGAAACAAAATACTGGCAATGCAACTCAAACCCTTCAAATTAGTGAACTGTTAAAAAACAATGCTAGGGCTTCCCTGGTGGCACAGTGGTTGAGAGTCCGCCTGCCGATGCAGGGGACATGGGTTCGTGCCCCGGTCCACCGGGTCCGGGAAGATCCCACATGCCACGGAGTGACTAGGCTCGTGAGCCATGGCCGCTGAGTCTACATGTCCGGAGCCTGTGCTCCGCAACGGGAGAGGCCACAACAGTGAGAGGCCCGCGTACCGCAAAAAAAAACAAAAAACAATGCTAGACATTTCAATCTCACATTGGCCAAGTGTTGAGAATCATCACTATACACATGTAAGAAGATTCTCTAACTCTTACACAGGGTATTGCAAAGACACTTGAGCAAATTTCAACTTCCATCAAGAAAAATGTTCATTAAAATTCTTCATTTTCACCAAGAACATAAAACTCTTATAAGAGATTAGCTGTGGTCTCATCTTTCTGAAAATACAGGTAACAAAAAAATACTGTGGCAACTATCAACTTGTGTTTCCTTAATCCGCAGGGAAAAAAGCCAACAATCTCCCTTGGCATTCTGACATAAAATATTAGAAAGTGAGAATATAGTCCAGATTGCAATCCTATTCCAAGATGGTGAATTGTCACTTACTTAAATCACTTTGTAACCAGCTCAGTAACCACAAACATGAAATATTCCCAAATTTCAGCCATTTATTTTTTTTCATCTTTTAATTTCTATGGGGTTCATCAATTCTTCATCAGTTAACATTCTCATTGACAAAGACCAATTTATATTAACTATAGTTATATATAACATATCAAGGGAGTACATGGGAAAATCAGAACACAAGACTTCATCAGCTAGAGTTCAACTCAGGTTGCTGTTATGGAGAAAAACAAGATAAATACATTGAAGCATAAACAAAATATTACGCTCCGAATAACAGCATTCCAGAAGAAAACGGAAAGCTGAAGGTACAATAAAGATCTCTAATTTACAGTATGTATAATTATATAATTTATTAAAATCAACACAATTCATGTACAAAATATTAACATGGCAGCCATTAAGTTTGTTAAGCACTTCAAATACTGAAATGTTAGGACAGTAAAACTACACTAAGCAACTTTTGCATCAAGGGATCTAATCTAGCTCACTAGTTCAGGCTGAACATTCACTCTCCGAAGTATTTCTTCAGGCATGCAAAAAACAGGGCTAACAGGTTTAATCTGTTCTTCTCCCAAAAGTGACAATCCAGCAATTCCAAATAGAGTATGAAAAGGATCTACCTATTAAAAAAATAAGAATTTATAGAGTATTACAAAATGAAAACTTCTAAAACCCTGCTTCTGAACAATGATTATACTGGAGCCTATTGTATTCCCTTTATTTGAACATATGCTTAAAGTTTTCTGAAATAATGATGGTTTCAAATTGTGTTTTTAAACACAGAACCTGGTCCACACACTCATTTCTTGGCAATAAGTGACCAGAAATTTCTGTAAACTTGTTTTAGATCTTTCATATATTCTTAAACGACAATTATTTAAAAAGCATCCCTTCAAAGCAACACTTGGAAATACCATCCTTTCCCCCCACCCCCCTATTCCTAATTCTGGAAACTTAGAACCCTTAAAACACAAAGCAACACTGAAAATTTTAACTGTTACATAAACAGTCACAAATATACTTGCCATATCTCCTGGCCTGTCCGCAAATCCTCCCGTTTCTTCATCTTGACATGCTAAAATGAAACTGCGCAGTTTCTCTCTGTCAATCCAGTGAAGCCTTCCAATTATCTTTAGGGAAGCCAACACCCACCAAGAATAGCACACATCTGGTAACTAGGAGGAAAAAGCCACAAGTTGCCTCAATTTTACTTTCTGGCCCAAATATTGGGGGTGGGAAGGGAATCAAGGGATATATTGACAATGCAGTGTTTGAAACACTGAAGTCCATAAACACAATTGCTTAGAATTAAAGATAATCACTGGAAAAGAGAAGACCAAACACTCCATTCCATAGAAGACCACGCTGAATGTTTCAGTTTCAGTACTCAGTGATAACCATCCATCTACCTTATCTTCTATTTGCAATGAATACCTAAATAAGCCCCTTAATCCAAGAATCTGGTGGTCAGGCTCGTGAGATCTATGGTACTATATGTTCCACTGCCTTAGGTACAGCATTTTCAGTAAGTGCTGTCCAAGCAGTACACAACCTGCTTAAAAAAAAAAAAAAATCACCCTGGCTCCTCAAATCATGGTAACTTAAGAAATGCAGAAGTTCCCACCTCAGACCGAATTTCAACAAGATCCTTAGGTGATTCACAGGCACATTAAAAGCTGTCCTAGGGCTTCCCTGGTGGCCCAGTGGTTGAGTCCGCCTGCCGATGCAGGGGACTCGGGTTCGCACCCCGGTCCGGGAAGATCCCACATGCCGCGGAGCGGCTGGGCCCATGAGCCATGGCCACTGAGCCTGCGCGTCCGGAGCCTGTGCTCCGCAACGGGAGAGGCCACAGCAGTGAGAGGCCCGTGAACGGCAAAAAAAAAAAAAAAAAAAGCTGTTCTAGATTTTAAGTGCAATCCTCACCCCCAACCATCTTCTACTTATTGAAAAGCTGCCCAGGTTTTTCATTGGATCTTAACTAGAAACCACTTGTGGTTATTTTCCTACCCATTAACTTATTCAGAAATACTGAGCCAGCAAAATTAAACAAAAATACAACGACCCAGATAAAAGCGTCACCATGCTCTATCATATTTTAGGTCACGGGCTCAGCAGGCTACAGCCACTGAGTCAAATCTAGACCACAGGAATAGCTTTTAGTATGTGTAAATGATTTTTTAAAATAATCGTTTTGCGATGGGAAAATTATGAAATTCATATGTGTAACAATAAAGATCTCTATAGGTCAAAGCTAAAAATATTTACTACCTGGTCGTTACAGACCCAATTCAGAGTTTGTGAGAGCTAAACAAATTGGGTTTTTCTTTAAAAATTAACAAAGATTTTATATAAAAATGTTGTAATCCAATTTTTTTTTTTTTTTTTTTTTTTTTTTGCGGTACGCGGGCCTCACCGCTGTGGCCTCTCCCGTTGCGGAGCACAGGCTCCGGACGCGCAGGCTCAGCGGCCATGGCTCACGGGCCCAGCCGCTCCGCGGCATGTGGGATCCTCCCAGACCGGGGCACGAACCCACGTCCCCTGCATCGGCAGGCGGACTCCCAACCACTGCGCCACCAGGGAAGCCCATGTAATCCAATTTTTTAAAAAAAATCTTTCCTTTGGCAAATCCACTCTCCTTCCCCACCCCCCATAAGTGGGCATGGAGATTTCTGTACAAGATGCATGTGTTAATAGAAGCCTTTGACTCCCAGATATACATAATGCAAAGTAGTTAAGGTGAAAAGCTCATTATCAATTTACAAGAGCAATACCGAGATATATAAGACAAAAATTTAAGTCCTCAATCCAGGTTATAAAACTTAAAAAGTTAAGTTTTATATGCCACAACAGTGAGAGGTCCGCATACCGCCAAAAAAAAAAAAAAAAAAGTTAATCTTATGAAACGATAGATACCTTCTCTGGCCTTCCATTGAGTCCACCTGATGGAAGCTGTCGTTCACAAAGCCACCAACCAAGTAAATCAGAATTTACTCGATGCAACTGACTAGTAATAGCCAGGAATCCTGTGCAACAATAGATCTAAAATTACAGACATAAAGTACATGTGTATAATAGTTTTTCAACAGTAACATGGTGATAAAAACTACTTAAATCATTAAAGCTCCATTTTCTATCTAAAAATTTGCTGACAGTAAGAATTGCAAACAAGAACACAATTATTTGAACAAATCCAACACTACTAGGATGCAACTTTGCAATGCAAGACTACTGTCACAATTTCTTCATGGCTAAAAGCAAGCTTTATTTGACAACCATTTACATATACAACATCCTCTGGCACAAGCAAACAGGTCTTGGGGATAGGTAGGGAATGTTTTCACCTGGTTAAAAACTAATTGAAAATCAAAATATATTTTTGGTAATTACAAAACTACTTACGTTTACCTGGGTCAGAGGATTTCACCAACAGGGGACTGCATACAAAGTACACTACTGTAAAAACGCCTTCCTTAATCAGCAATTAATTCTTATATAACATCCCACATTATATTACATTCAGTCAAATTAACTTGTTATTTTCCCAATTACACGGGTTATCCCTTCAAAACTGACACTACATTTTAATCTAGATTGATAAATTACCTGCCCAGCATGGGATTCAGAACCTGGCCTGCAACCAAATCCACCATCAAAGTTCATACATGATAGAACAAATTCGATTGCCTTTTCCACATTAATAGCATCCAGCTTCCCCTGTAAACAAAATATACCTATTAAATTCCAGAATAATCATGGAAGCTTAATCATTCCAATACAACATTTAAAACTTACCAATAGAGCCAAAGTTGCCACCGCACAAAAAGAGAATCTTGTGTCGATTTCTCCTAAAAATAAAGGGATCAAGCCAAAACATTTTGTTATCAGAGGCTTCTGATCATATTATGTAGTAAAAGTTAATTAAAAACAACCTCTGTACAACTACCATGGTTAAATTTCCAAGAGTTCAGGCTTAACATGTAAGTACATGTTAGTCACCAGGAGGAAAGCTAAATCTTTAAAAAGTGATCCATAATCACTTACTTTATTTCGAAGGAAACTAAGAACTAGAAAACTGCTTTGTGAAAAATATAAGCAAATAAATTGCTTTCAAAGCCCCAGAAAGGTAACAGAAAAAGACTAGTCAATTTCTCAGAATGATAATAAACTTACCCTATTATATAAAAGTAGATTTTCACATCCCATGAAGCAGCTGGTCTCTCCTGCCTGCACTGTATTCAGCCCTAAAGCAGAGATTATCTACATTTATCAAGTCAAATACTATTCCCTCCCTCCACTCAAATATTCAGTAAGTTTGTAAAGTTTTTTGAATATTTTCCCCTTGCCAGAAAGTTTTTAAAAAACTTTACAAAGCCACCAAATATTGGGGAAAAAAGTTTCACCTACCTTATCTTTTAGACTGGCCCCCTCTGTTCCAGTACTCCTGTATGCTGATATAACTAGCACAGTGCATGCTGGAACTTCCAGCAGACCATTAACTCCAGTTAGACCAGCTGCTTAGTGGGACCTGAAAAGATGAAAAACTTAAAAATCTCCTGGTAAGTTATTAGCAAAGCCCCCAATTCGCTGAACTTTAAAATTTGCAACAAAGCTTATCACTACAATAAATACCAAAGCAGAACATTTTTGGATTGGTATTTTGGGTGCCATGGATTAAAGGGACATTACCCCAAATATCTCCAGCGAAAGAACCATCTTCTTTCTGTAGACTCTGAACATATTCCACAACTTTATTTACATCAATAACATTAATACTATCATAGAGGGTAAGAATCTGTAACAAAAACAAACCATGGTAAGTAAATACCTCTTCAACACTGGTAAGGTTGTCCTAACAATGTTCTTCCTCAACTACCTTTTAAGTTGTCAAGCAAGCATGTCCTTTTGTTTATGTACATTGTGAACTTTTCTCAAATGTGCACTTCTACTATGTATTCAAATTATAGATATTACCAACAAACACAAACCTTTAACCACAAAGCATTATTTTTCCATTTATAAATTGTTAACTTAGCACTCTAAGACTCATATATACTAAACTTACACAGACTTTAAACCCTTATTTGTGGATTTTCACTAATATCAAAATCAAAGCTAACTCCAAGGAGGGAATTCCCTGACGGTCCAGTGGTTAGGACTTGGCGCTTTCACTGCCACGGGCCTGGGTTCAATCCCTGGTCAGGGAACTAAGATACCGCAAGCGCAGTTCGTCCAAAAATGTAAAAATAAATAAAAATTTAAAAACTCCACGGAAAACAGCAGAGTTGTGAAATGACAGAGTATAAACAGGGAACCACAAGCAGCTTAGTATTTCCAGATATTAGATGAAAAGCAAGATGAGACAAAAGGGAGGAAATGGCCAGGCCATGGAGAGAAGCAAATGCCATGCAGAAGTTTGACCAATACAAGAAACAGATGAAGGAGGCTTCTACACATGTAGTAAACAGGCTTTGAGCAGTTTATGTAATCCATTATGCTATTTGCTGTTCTCTGAATAACGTTCCACATGACATTTCTATTATCAGACAAGACTTATGTAACGTAATCTATTTGGATAGATCATGCTGTCTAATAAATAACAGATTTCAGTGGCTTAACTTCAAAGGATTTTTCTTGCTCAAAACAAACAAACCTAACTCCAGAGTGATTTTCAAATATTTACATATACTGAAGATAAACATAATTACCATCCAAGGTCTCAGTGTAATTTTAGAATTTACATCAACTTTGGATTCAGCTAATACATGCCATCACATCATTGACCTTGTACAACATATATGTCATTTGAAAAGGTAACTTTTTAACATAGATACTGATTTTGTCACGTCCCTGATACCTAGTTTCAATTTCCCCACTCTCACGGAAGAGAATACATCACCAAGACTGCTGAATTTTTATTAGTATTTACCTGGACAGCACTAAGAGTGTACAAAAGATGAGGATCATGTCCAATACTAGCACTTATTCCACCACACTCGTGTTGACAAGACTTAATAAATGTCAGAATCTCTTCTCTATTCATGCGATGTAGCTGTCCCATGAGATCCATTACAGTCAGACCCCAATAGATGCCACTCATTCTCAAATATTCAGACATACAGTATTCCTAAAATACAGAATTACTTTAATGCGTCAGTTTGAATTGATGCCAGGTTAAAGATACTGAACACATGAAGCTAAATAGTCATGGTGTTACATGGCCCTAACTCCATAGCTACAAGGTTATGGGAATTCATCAATACTAGATTATTTCCCAACATGGTAAATTTCAGCTCTTTGTATCCTACAGGGGAAAATATTTACTTCCAATTAAGTTGTTCATTTAATTTTTTCTAAGATTTTCCCACAGAGAAAAACTGGGAACACCATTCTTCAAGGTTAAACTTTTTCAAGGTCTCAGCGTAATTCTAGAGCTTAAGTGTTATCCCACATCACCGTAAACTCAGGTAATACATGCCAACACATCATTGACCTTGAAAGCATTACCTCAACTACAGAAGTAAATCTATTCCATGCCTCAAAATTCTTACAAATCTGGGCAGGAAGGGAAATCTACTTTGTCTGCCAAAGCCTCTAAATAAGTGTTGGTAAGGACCATGGTTAATTCCATTGCCCCTCAACCACACATACCAGTCCTTGTCACACAGGAGTTGGATACCATTTTTAAGAAACATGGGCCATACTAACCTGCTTATGCAGAATGGCCAACACCTTTAAAAATAAACTTTTCAACATAAAAGTATACATACGTAATCATCTTTCTTTGAGCCATAGGATGCTATATAATCTGCATGCTTCTCCACTAATAGGGTGTCGGGTGCATCTGACTTGATAATAACATCCTTCTGCGGTGTGCCCTTTCACACAAAAAGTGATTTCATAAATTTTTTATCTTTTAACGTTTGACCCCGGAGCATATATTCAATACACATTTGAATTCTGATTTCATCTTGCCATATAAAAACTTTCAATTTTAAAAGTATCTGACTAAAAAAGAACTAAAGCCCTCATAAAGATGCAGGTATTTTTCAGGTCTCAGAGTAATTCTAGAGCTAAAGCAGTAATAATCAACTTTAGATTCAGAATACATGCCAGCTCATCATCGACCCAAAAAATCACCTCCGTCTTCATCACTCTTTGCTTATCTTTCACTTAAACAGTTAAGTAAAATAAACATACACTATCAAACTTTACGAATTTAAGACAACGTATGGCTTACATGTGGCAAAAAGTTGAAGCATTAAAATAAAAATCTTGCTAGCCCATAATTTTCAGTTAAGTTCTTTAATGAGATTTTATTAATCCTGGAAACTCAGGTTTCAAAGCACCTTCCACGTTCCCCGAAAGTTATTTATCAAGCAAGCAGTCCCTTTAGCCTAATCTTCTCCAGCTTTAGTCTTAGTTTCTACAAGCCCCCAGGTGATGAGGATGCTGCTCTAGTTCTTATTTTAAGTAGGTCACGATCACTACCAAAAGGAACAAAGCAGTTAATTTCCTTCACATCCCATTAATATTTACTAGATCAAGACCATACTATTAATAATTATAAAGATTCTGAACCATATATTCATGGCCAAATGGAAGGAAATATATATGTACATGTATATATAGAAGGAAAAGAGAACTAGCCGGCTTTTTGAGAGATTAAGTAACCGGGTCGTTGAACCCTGAGGCCCGCCGGATAGGAGGAAGTCTGGCCGCATGTGCAGCCGCGAGATCTGCAGAAAACGCTAAGTAATACTTCACCCTGTCTCTGACTCCTCAAAAAACCTTCCAAGGCCTGTGTCTTAACTCAACCATTCTCTAATACCTAGAAAACAACCCACTGGTGCCCGATCTGCTTAAACATTAGCCTACCCAGTCTCCTCCCGACTCATCTACACAGCAACCCAAAACACTACCACACTCACCATGTCTGAGACCGAAAAGAGAACTAGGCTCGTCGCTGGGCGGATTTAGGCGGCAAGCGCCTGCGCAGAGGCGTCCTTCAGGCCCCACCCCCACCCCCGCGCCGACATAGCTGACCACACTCCCGCCTGAAGGAAGGAGCAGTGCCATGGCTGCCCTAGGACCCCACCGACTGCTCATAGCTGTCTTCGCTGCCTGCGCCTAAAGTCTCTGGCGCCAATTTTCTCGTCTCGTAAGGTCCGCGGTTTTGTCTACAAGGGTTTTAAGTAATGTGTAAATACCTGAATAACCTTTTTTTTTAATGTATTTATTTATTTATTTATGGCCGTGTTGGGTCTTCGTTTCTGTGCAAGGGCTTTCTCTAGTTGTCGCAAGCGGGGGTCACTCTTCATCGCGGTGCGCGGGCTTCTCACTATCGCGGCCTCTGTTGTTGCGGAGCACAGGCTCCAGACGCGCAGGCTCAGTAATTGTCGCTCACGGGCCCAGTTGCTCCGCGGCATGTGGGATCTTCCTAGACCAGGGCTCGAACCCGTGTCCCTTGTATTGGCAGGCAGATTCTCAACCACCGCGCCACCAGGGAAGCCCCTGAATAACTTCTAAGAAATCGTTTATTCTTGAGACTCTTTGAACTTCGAAGATCTGAAATGGCTGGTAATTAATAGAGTTGCACGTAGTTAAGTGTTCAATAAATGTTTTTGAGTGAATGTTAATGAAGTGTTCACATTCCCCTCCTGTTTGCCTTGGCCATTACGACCGACTCCCTCACCTACTCCCCCCACTTCTTTAGGAAGTACTAATATCTGAAATATTTGGAACTGAATTTTCAACAAAGAAACACCTATGTGCCTTTTATGAGCTTTCCACAGAAATCGGATTTACTAGGTGTGTTAACACAGCTGTTTTCAATTGTGCTTTCTTTAGGACTGTCATACTTAAGCATTTTTGAGCACCCATTAGAAAATAATGGCACCACACATCCTTGCATTCCGTAACGATTTGGAGAAGGGTTCCTGACACAGTGACTTATGTGGGTTATCAGTAATTGAGAGAATGTTGGATCTACTGTGATGATAGATTTCATTATTTCGCCCTGTAGTTCTGTTGATATTCGCATTTCTAGCTTGAGGCCACTTTATTAAATGCATATAAGTTTAGAATTATCTATTTCTGCTGAGTTGAGCCTTTTATCATTACGTGATGATTGTCTCTAGCCCTAATAATTTTTATTTTAAAAAGTCTGCCTTGTTAAATAGTGTTGATGAAAAATTAATCCGTTGCTGCCAGAAAGAAATGGAAATTTTTATCCGAGCCAAATTTGAGGATTATAACCTGGGAAGAGCATCTCAGAAAGCTCTGAGGACTGTTCCGCGGGTTACAAGTGAAGGTACAGTTATATGTTTTTTGAGACAAGGGGCTGTACATCAAATGACATATTATTGACAGTTTACATAATCCAGATATAAGTGTCATCATGGTAGGTCGTGTGACCCCTTACAAGATCAGGAAAGAATGTTATCTTTTAAGGAGCTGTCTTGTTGATGCTGGGAGAATGTTGCTCTTTATGGTTGAGCAGGTATTCCTGCTGATGGGGGAGGTTTGGTTGATGCATAATGCAGATACACAATGCACAGTGGGGGCACAGCGGAGGCCAAAGGACAGAGAAGAATATCTTTATGTTTAAAATTTTCTTGTCTTGCCTTAAAATATGAATTTTATTTCACAATAGTAATGTAATTTCCCAGCTTTCTTTTGCCTCTAAATCAGATGGGAGAGGAGTGTTGTAGAGTGAGAAAAACCAAGGCAGAGAGAGAGAGAGAGAGAGAGAGAGGGAGAGAGGTCATGTCTCCTGGGAAAAGTAATACTCAAAATAAGAATAAGACAAGCATCCGATCCAAAATATAACATTCAGGTCGAGGCAATAACTGCTGAAGTAATGAAAAGTAAGCCTCTCTTCCTACTTTATTAATTCATTCATCAGATATGTATTGGATGCCTATAATGTGCCAAATATTATTTATTCTAGGTTTTGGGGGTACGATGGTGAGCAAAATGGAAATATTTATGGGGAGTATCTGTTCTAGCAATTCTTGTAATCACATTCAGCAATTCTATTTCTAGCTATTTATCCTACAAATATACTCCCTTGGCTATGAAGTGACATGTGCCAGAATATTCATAGCAGCAGTCTTCATAATAGCAAAAAATAACAAACATTTTAACCTTGAAAAGGTGAAATAGGGTTTCCCTGGTGGCACAGTGGTTGAGAGTCCGCCTGCCGATGCAGGGGACACGAGTTCGTGCCCCGGTCCGGGAAGATCCCACATGCCACGGAGCGGCTAGGCCCGTGAGCCATGGCCGCTGAGCCTGCGCTTCCGGAGCCTGTGCTCTGCAATGGGAGAGGCCGCAACAGTGAGAGGCCCGCGTACCGCAAAAAAAAAAAGGTGGAATAAACTATGGTGTATTCATTATGCAGCCATTAAAAAGAATGAGGAAACTCTGCAAACATTGTGTGGAAAGATTTACAAAATATGTTAAGTGAAAACAAAAACAGAATGTACCAAACGATGTACCGATGTGCCATATGCTACTACTATTTGTGTGGGAAACAAAGGGAAAAAAATATATGGATATATTTGGGAATGCACAGAACCAAAGCAGTTACCTACTGGAGGAGAAATGGGTGGCTGTGGACAGGATTTAAGGAAAGCTTCTCACTGAGTACTCTGATACTTTTGAAACTTGGTATGTTTTACCTCTTCAAAAAAATAAAAATATCTCCCCTCCAAAGAAAAGTAGCTACATACATATATATATATATATATAAAACAAGTTCATCTCTGCCTCTAGACCTCCAGTGTCCAATATAGCCACATGGAGCACTTGAAATGTGACCACTCTGATTTGAGATGTGTTGTAAGTATGAAATACACACCCCATTTCAAAGACTTAGTAAGAAAAATAGAAATATCTCATTAATAATTTAAAAGTATTGATTGCTGAAATATTTTGGATATATTGGGTTAAAGTATTTTCTTAAACTTAATTTCATCTGTTACTTTTTACTTTTTTAATGTGACTATTAGAAAATTTTAAATTACACATGTAGATCACCTTATGTTTCCACTGGGCAATGCTGCTGTAGTCTATAAGCTTTATGAGAGCTGTAGTGTCTGCTTTGTTCACCATTTCATATATTACACATATCATTTTGTAAATAAAAGGATTCCTCTTTACCTACAGTTTTGTTCAAAGACCATATTGTGACTGACTACAACTATGAACATAGTTTCATTAACATTCAATATCTTAACTGTTTCTACTCTGGTTTAACATCTTTATTATGTCACGGAATAGCATTTCCAGGGGACAACAGTATCATATTTTACCTAAGAAGCCACTAACTATAAGACACATCCCAATTGCAAAAACATCAAAGGTAGAAAAAAATAGCCAATGGCTATTAACATAAAACTTACCCAGATTTCTGAGATGTTAAATAAGAAGAAATATGCATTTTGGAATCAATGAAACATAGTAACTGAGTCATTTTTTTAAATGAAGTATATCTTATTTACAATGTTTCAAATTTACAGCAAAGTGTTTCAGTTTTATATATATATATTATTTTTCAGATTCTTTTCAATTATAGGTGATTACAAGATATTGAGTATAGTTCCCTATGCTATAAAGTAGGTCCTTTTTGTTTACCTATTTCATATATAGTAGTGTGTATTTGTTAATGCTGAACTCCTAATTTATCTCCACCCCCCTCCCCCTGCTATAACCTTTGGTAACCATAAGTTTGTTTTCTATGTCTAATTCTGTTTTGTAAATAAGTTCATTTGTATCATCTTTTTAGATTCCACATATAAGTGATATCATATGATATTTGTCTTTGACTCACTTAACTTAATACGATAATCTCTAGGTCCATCCATGTTGCTGCAAATAGCATTATTTCATTCTTTTTTATGGCTGAGTAATATTCCAGTGTGTGTGTGTGTGTGTGTGTGTGTGTGTGTGTGTGTGTGTGTACACACACACACACACACACATATACATTTTCTTGATCCATTCATCTGTCAATAGACATTTAGGTTGCTTCCATGTCTTCACTATGAGTCATTTATTTCTGAAATAGCAAATGTAGAAGCAGAATATTACATGCTCCATGCTGCATATTACACTTGTAAAATTATATTATAACCTTCTATATATTTTAGGACATCCCTGATTTTTTTTATTCCTCCATTTTTGGATTCACTTCAAGCAAATGAAATCTTGTCTAAAGTCTTAGAATTGCAGGCCTTCTTAACTAAGTAGTTCCAACAATAAAAGGAACTCTGATAGGAAAGATGCAGGTATATAAGGACTAGAATTCTGGAGCAATTTAAGAGAAACTTTCTAAACAAAGTTGTAGATAAAAAACATTTTAAAATGTAAAATCCTGTCCAAGGGACCTCCCTGGTGGTCCAATGGCTAAGACTCCATGCTCCCAGTGCAGGGGACCCGGGTTCGATCCCTGATCAGGGAACTAGATCCCTCATGCCACACCTAAAAGATCCCGCATGTGGCAACAAAGATCCTGCGTGCCACGTCTAATACCCCGTGCAGCCATGTAAATAAATATTTAAAACAAATAAATAAATAAAATGTAAAATCCTGTCCTTTAATTATGAACTATAAAAAAGAGCTTAAAGCTTTAAAAAAAAAAGATACATTGAGACATCTAGGTTATAAGATTTAAATTGGTTGCTAGAAATTGGTTTTAATATATTATTGGTTCCCTCCTTTTATAATGAGTTAAATAAAACTTTTGACATGTATTCACTTTATATTTATATGCGTCATGATTTTACCATTTTGAAAATTATACATTTCCTTAGATACCCAAGTACACTCAACAGATAGAGCTAAGTAAACTGCATTGCTTGAGAATGGCACCTCAAGATCTACCCAAGCCAAGGCAGGTCTTTTCTTGGCTCTCACAGCCACTCCACAGCCTTAACTTTTTTGGACTCTATTTATGTAGGTTCTGCCCTCCTTACTGATTTTTTTTTTTTTTCACCTCCTTACTGATTTTGTGTCTTGTTATTGTTTCTGCTTCAGGCACAGTTCATAATTTAATCTCATTGGTGGCAATGATTAAGACTATGTTTTTATGACCCATTTGGTGATCTCTGTCTGCTATAGAAGTCTATTTCTCTCATGGGTGAGAAATGACAGAGAATCTGGTTTATTCACTCTTGTCTATGTGTGAGAGCTCTAATCAGTTAAGAATTTAAAGCCCACTGAAAAGAAAAACAGCTTTGAGATCTGGACTGTTGAGTTTATTTTTGGCCTGTGACTGAAGTTGTTGTAGATCTGAAACTTTTAAGTTCTCAGTGTGTCTGTTTGTCTAAAATTGAGGAAGGCTTTGCCCTCTTATTGCACATCTATGAAATACTTTCCCACTTCTGAGCAGTGTAAACTAATAAATCAGATTATGCTTCATATTAAGGAACTCTGTTCTGATTAGTTTATAGAGATAAATAGGCACTTATATAAATGGGTTAGTCCCCAAATTAACAGAAAAATTATAAAAATTAACTTCTAATACTTTGAATGAGCTAGACTTTAAAGGAAAACAGTCATTCTGATAAAAACTACTAGCTCAAAAAACATTTTTAAAAATTCAAGTTCACATAGTAAGATGAATCTGTGGACAAATTAGAGAGGTTTGTAATTTGGGTTAAAGAGAAAAACAGCTATGTGTCTTTTTCTCTAATTATCAGTATAATACAAGTATAGTACTATATGTTTAAGTGCAGTTTATTTTTAAATGAAGAGACTAATTAGTCTGGATTTCCTAAACTTTTTATAATGATTTATTGGTCAAATTAGCTAACCTAACACCTAAATGAAGTTTAAGATTTTTGAAAATGTAATTTTGGGTTCCACCATATTGAATCATAAGTCTAACAAAATTTGTTTATTCCAACAGTAATTATGTTTTGAATTATGTCAGATTATAGATAATTTCCATGATCTTTAGGAAATGTAAAACCTTGGACTGATATTGAATTAATTAATGAATAATCAAATATGCCTGGATTGTTTCTTGGATAGAATATTAAATCATTGATTATTGAACATAATTTTAAGCTTATATACTTTTGTTTCTTACTTTGATATGCTATGGAATAAGTTACATGTGGGTCAAGTTAATAAATATGTTTCTTTTTGCCACTTCAAGGTGTAAAGGGATATGCATAGATATATAAAGTTGTGTTAATATTCATGAACTTTGCTAAAATGTTCGTGTGTGAAAAACAGTTCCAATGACCTGCTTCCCAGCTTTCTCTGAAGTAGAAGTTAGTTTCTACAATTAAGTCATAATAATAAGGATTATTATATCACTAGAGTTGGACCAGTAGTGATAGAGAAATACAACTATGTATGTGTTTTTATTTTTCAAGAGAAAATGAGTAGTTTCGTTCCAAGTATCAGCTTTTTCTAGAATATGAAAAAGCATTGTGAAGGACAAAACTTTAGGAAAGTGAATTTTATTTGCCTTGGTGTGTAATACCTGAATCTGAAAAAAACACTGGAAGGTACTAAAATTTTGGCAAAGTTCACTCAGTTTTATGGGGCTTGCTTACTTGGTTTACTGATTGACCCCTTCACCAAAGGTAAAAGGTTACTCTTTACCGTCTGCCTACATACCAGAGATTTTGTCTGACAGAATAAATTTTCTGTGTTCTATGTGTTGAAATTTTAATACCCTTAATTATTTTAAAAAAAGGAACAAAGTTTCCTCATTTGAGAAACAAAGTTCTGTATAATCATGTTATATTTTTCTGTGTTTATTTTTATTTATTGTCCCTTTAATTAAATAGGTAAACAAGTGTTCTTTCTCGGGTACCTATAATCCTATCTTAATCAAGTGATCAGATCATCTGACATCTCTTGATTTTGCCTTCTCAAGGTTAAATCTTGAATTCAGAAAAATAAAAATTTCACGATATATTTTACATCTAAATGTATCTTTGAAATTTCCTGGAGGAGAGGGATTGGGAGGCTGGAAAATAAAAAATCTATTCTTTCACCTCATAAAAAGAAAGATATTAGAAATAATTAAGTTTATTTCATGTGCCCCATATTTCTTATTTACCAACACTACTGTGGGAGCTTTATAGAAAAATTTGGTAAATATTTCAGATCTACTCAGCCTTCCATAGCTTAAATTTGTATAGGTAAAATGTTATTAATATAAATATGTCCAAAATTGTATACTTTATGAGAAGGCCCTGGAGATTTGTCAATTCTCTTTGTTTCCCTCAGGGGAAATAATGGTTAAATTCTTATGAAATAATTATGCACTATGCTGTAATAGAGATTTGAACTCACTTCCATTCTGATATTATTTCAGTCTTGGTCATTACAATGGACTGAATGTTTCTGTCCCCCCACAAATTCATATGTTGAAATCCGAATCCCCAGTGTGATGGTATTAGTAAGTGGGGCCTTTAGGAGGTAATTAGGTCATAAGGGTACAGTCCTCATGAATGGGATTATTTCCCTTATAAAAGGGACCCCAGAGAGCTCTCACCCTATTTCTGCCACGTTAGTGTAAAAGAAGTTAGAAGTCTGCAACACAGAAGAGGGCAGCCATCTTGATCTTAGACTTCCTAGCCTCTAGAATCGTGAGAAATACATTGTTGTTTAAACCACTCAGTCTATGGTGTCAACTGAAAAAAAATGTACAACAGAAAAACTGCGAGTTGTGTTTATTCAGTGTCTCACTGAGGACTATAGCCCAGGAGACAGACTCTCAAATAGCTCTGAGAAACTGTTCTGAAGAGGTAACGGGGGAGGTCAGTATACATGTGATTGTGGTGAAGAGGGTATGTGCAACCCAGCACACATCTCTGTAGAAGGTTGCTGCTAGACATGAAGAACAGATATCTTAATTAATGGTTTTAGTGCTTTTCTAAGTATGGGAAGATGCAAGAATCCAGGTTCATAAAAAAATTTCTCCTGAAAATACCTATTTTTCCTGAAGGTCTGTTCTGTCAGTTTTCCCAGAGCATAGAATGCCTCATTCTGCCCTGAATTCCTTTCAGGCTGTGTTGAAGGTCAGTGACTGCAGGGGCTAATAGCTTAATTCTTAACAGAACTGGATGGTAAGTAACATTCTTTAGTTGGCAATGGTATTGTTGTAGCAGCCTGAACTAAAACGGTTATCTACAGATAGTTTCTGTTTTACTCTGATGCTAGCTTGAGGGCTCTGCCTATAGATCTACAGGCCAAAGTTTGTGCATTCAGGAACAGACAGTCTCAGAGCCTCATGGGAAGAATCAGGTGCTTTGAACTGTCAATAGAGACGTCAAAGAATAGTTTTGTGGGTACACATTTCCAAACTGACATAGCTTAGACACATTTCACACCATACCAGTGGACTGAGTCAGGATTTCTAGAACTCTTTTGTCTAGAAGCAGACAGTTCTTTTATTTTTTTTTAATCAAATTTGGTTCAACTTTCTATTATCTTATTTATTTACTTTTAAATTTATTTAAATTTATTTTTTTTTGGCTTTGTTGGGTCTTTGTTGCTGTGCATGGGCTTTCTCTAGTTGCGGCCAGGGGGGGCTACTGTTCGTTGCAGTGCGCGGGCTTCTCACTGCGGTGGCTTCTCTTGTTGCGGAGCACAGGCTCTAGGCGCGTGGGCTTCAGTAGTTGTGGCATGCTGGCTCTAGAGCACAGGCTCAGTAGTTGTGGTGCATGGGCTTAGTTGCTCCATGGCAGGTGGGATCTTCCCAGACCAGGGCTTGAAACTGTGTCCCTTGCATTGGCAGGCAGATTCTTAACCACTAGAAGCACACAGCTTCTTGAACGTAGTTTACTGATCCAAGATCCAACAGAGCAATTACAGAGAACTGAAGGGACCAATGAGGGAAATTTAATCATGGTTACTTGTTTGGAATATTGTTTATGCAGTTGTTATGTTCTATATTTATGGATATGTAAGGAAGCCCTTTTTAATTCTTAGGCTATCTCTAGTCTTCAATTTAGTAGATTCTGCTTTTGTAAACTGGAATTTTAAAATGGTATCTGATTCTGTGTCCCCAGAATTTAGAAACATTTACTGAGTCTCCTTACATTTCATGGCAATATCAAAAGGAATCTTTACTCGTGTTTACCAAGACATAATTGAACAAATTGATTGTGTAACCAAAGCCATACCTGGAGTGTCATAATTGAGACCAATTCACATTTACTCATGTATGACAAACCCATTATTAAAAAAACAAGTTGACTTTATATGTAGAGTCAGTGCCTACAAAGCTGCCCCAGTAAAACTGGAATGGTACCTGGCTTACAAGGTTCCAGTCTTACAGATGGTAAGGAAGGTCCCTTCTATAGTAAATTTTAGAGATGCTGAGGAAGAAATTTACCTAAAGTCTTAGGTACTACTGGAGAAATCTGGTAGAGAGTTTCTTGAGCTTGGTTCCAGAGGCTTTTAAAAGTCCAATTTCAGTGTCCTTATGAAAACTTTCATACAGAGGTTAATCCTGCAGCTTTAATAATTGTTCAGTATTGCACATCTCTGGATTTGCAAAGTAAATCTGAGGAGGCCTACATAGTTAACACCCTTACTGTACAAAGATAATCAGGCCAAACCTAATGAAACCTGTCTTTTTGTATCAAGAGTAATCTTGGCAGATTATTTATGCTCACATGAAAAGAGACTGTCAAAACACATTGTCAAAGACTTGGAAATGTATAAAAGAAATTACTGAGTGTCCTTTTAGTGGACTGCTAGGTATTATCTGATGGATCCTCTGAAGAGGTATATACCTGTGATTGTCTATTGGCTGGCTAAACTGTTTTACAACTCTGTTAAAAGTTAAATTATAGAAAATGGAGAGTAATGAAAATGAGCCATGAACTACAAGTGGTTTCTCCTGTATAGAAAAGATGACCCCCGGGAATTCCCAGGCTGTCCAGTGGTTAAGACTCTGTACTCCCAATGTAGAGGGCATGGGTTCGGTCCCTGGTCAGGGAAATAAGATCCTGCAAGCCGCACAGTGTGGCCTAAAAAAAAAAGAGAAGATGACCCCCTCTTTAGGTTTTTTGCCCTACCAGTTTTACATCTATTAGCAAATTCTTTTAAGCGTTTCTAACTGCCGATATGTCTGTTCTTCAAATTCTCCCTTATACTAGTTTTAACATCTTGTTAGTTCTCTCATTCATTCGTTATATGAAACCTTTTAAAAAAAAAAAAAAACCTGTTGCCTATAGAGTTCAATCTTCAATCTCCAAAGAACTTTTGTATTATCTGGTTACAGGGTATATATTCAAATCAATGGGTGTCATTCTAGAAGCCATGTAAACAGCTTTTTTTTTTTTTTTAATTCAGAGGAGTCTTGGAATAAACTCTTCTCCCTACATGCAAATTGATGACTCTGGTAGATTCCTTAAACATTCAATAAACTTGCCATAAACATACCAGATCTTTTATAAAATTATGTCTTTTCCAGGAACCATCAAGTCACAGATGTAGGCAACTAACAATCATGTTTGTAGTCTGACTCTACCTATCTTCCTGGCTGTAATGGCCCTTGCCAGTCAGCTTTTATAAGTGGCGGGAAATCTAATATATTAGGTGTTATTCTATCACGGGATCAAAGAAGCAGAGGAAGAAGCTAGGCTATAGAACAAGAAAGAATGAAACATGACAGGGAAAATAGATAGAAAGGTACTATTTCATGGGTTCCTAAAGACTATTTGGGTTCTAGATCCTTCCTAAAACTGACTGTTCCAGCCTTCAGATCCATGAGGCATTTCAATATACTTAAAATATATTTGTCCATATTTTGCTTAAGTAGCTTAAGTTCATTTGTGTTACTTGTGACTAAAAGCTCTTAATTGATAGTTATATAATTGTTTAATACTTATCAAAGGTACTTTAATATTCTTATTATGTGGCTTTGGAATACAGTTAC
This sequence comes from Orcinus orca, assembly GCF_937001465.1. Taxonomy (NCBI): domain Eukaryota; kingdom Metazoa; phylum Chordata; class Mammalia; order Artiodactyla; family Delphinidae; genus Orcinus; species Orcinus orca. The sequence continues at coordinate 146,964,898 of NC_064559.1, forward strand.
ATGTCTAGAAGCTTTATATTTACAATATGTAGGTGAATTTTTGAACTTGTGTAAATTCAAATTTGCATTTGGAATGTATATATTCCATTTAACTTGTAATTTCTATGTAATATCCAATTTATTTAGAAATCTCCTACCAATCTTGAGCTGTACCATTAAAACAGTTTCATAATTGAGCATGAAAAAGCCATTTAAACTTTCTTGGTAAAAGATTAGATTTTTATTTTCATAATTTAGTGAGGTGTAAGAGGAAATGGATTTGGTTTTTGTCCCCAGTCCCTGGGTGAGCCTGTAAGTGTAAGTGGGGTCTGGCTGCTCGCCCCTCAAAAGCTAATAAAGAGGCAAGGTTGGTGGAAAAGAAAGTTTGCTTTATTTTGGATGCCGGCAACGGGGGGCGGGGGCAGGGGAGGAAGGGCAGATGCCTGTCCAAAGGCTGGCTCCCCCTGCAGCCTGACAGTCAGGAGGCAAGAGCTTTTATACAGAGGGAGGGGGCTACATGCAGAAATGGCATAGTCAGCTCTGACAGTCATCTTGAAATTGGTCATGTAGTGGTCTGACCAGTGTCATCCTGATTGTTTTAAGTACAGTTAATCTTCAGTTCCAGGGTCAGTTTGTTCCCATTTCCTTGAGGCCAGTTCTCAGAATTGTAGCAGCTTATGTCATGGCTACAGTCTGGTCATCATGTAGTTAACTTCTTCCACCTGGTGGGGCTTTCAGTGTCTGTAAGACAGCTCACACGATATGGCTCAGAATATTATCTATAGCCCTTGAGGAGGAGCTAAAGGTCCTTGACTTTGCTTACTGACTAAACTGTTATTGTTTTGTCCTGTTTGACTTTTCTTTGCTTCTGTATTTTCTCACTTCTCTGATTAAACTTATTCTTTGGCTAAAGTTTTTCCACAGACAAAAGGCAGGTGAAGGACATGGGGTTGGGGAAGAAGGATCATAGGGTCCTGCTCCGTTTCAAGCTCATCCAGTCCTTGGAATTTCCTGAGCAACAGGAGTATCTTTTATTATTTTTAAAAAATAAATTTTAGGGACTTCCCTGGTGGCGCAGTGGTTAAGAATCCACCTGCCAATGCAGGGGACACGGGTTCAAGCCCTGGTCCGGGAAGATCCCACATGCCGTGGAGCAACTAAGCCCATGCACCACAACTACTGAGCCTGCGCTCTACAGCCTGCAAGCCACAACTACTGAGCCCACGCGCCACAACTGCTGAAGCCTGTGCACCTAGAAGCCCATGCTCCACAACAAGAGAAGGCACTACAATAAGAAGCCGGCGCAGCACAACAAAGAGTAGCCCCCGACCGCCACAACGAGAGCGCAGCAACAAAGACCCAACGCAGCCAAAAAATAAATAAATAAATACATAAATAAATAATAAAATAAAAATTTTAAAAATTTACTTATTTGGCTGCACCAGGTCTTAGTTGCAGCGCACAGGATCTTCATTGCAGCGTGCGGGATCTTTAGTTGCAGCGTGTGGGATTTTTTTTGTGCCATGTGGGATCAAGTTCCCTGACCAGGGATCGAACCCAGGCCTGCACTGGGAGCATGGAGTCTTAACTGCTGGACAACCAGGGAAGTCCCTCTTTTATTATTCATAATGAGCCCCTTTCAAAAGATCATAGTAGAGTTTGTGCTAATGAGGTGACTTAGGGTGGAGCCCCTAAAGAGGCTCAGGGTGGGGCCAATCACCAGAAAGACCAAGTAATTAGAGGGTAGTGTTGTGGTCTAAACTGCCCCGAACCCCCGCCCCAAATTCATATGTTGAAGCCCTAACCATTCCCATGTGACCATGTTTGAAGATAGGGACTTGAGAAGTAATTGAATTAAATGAGGTCATAAGGGTATGGCTCTAATCTAATAAAACTGGTGTCTTTGTAAGAAGAAGAGACACCAGAGCTCACTCTCTCCCTATGCATGTGCACAGACAAGAGGCCATGTGAGAACAGAGTGAGAATGTAGCTGTCTACGAGCCAGGATGAGAGGCCTCACCAGAAACCAACCCAGATGGTACCTTGATCTTGGGACTTCTAGCCTCCAGAACTATGAAAAAATAAATGTCTGTTGTTTAAGCCACCCAGTTTGTGGCATTTTCTTATGGCAATCTTAGCTGACTAATGCAGGTGGGAACTTCAACCCCACCCTTGACATCTGGGCAGGAGAGGGAGGCTGTAAATTCTCTACCAAAACTTGAACGATGAGATTCAGGAGTTTCCAGATTAGTGAACACACTGAGGTACTGGGAGGGTGGTACATTGGAAGAAGTTATGAAAGCTCAGTGTCTCTCCTTATACCTTGCCCTTTGCATCTCCTCCTTTGTAATAAACCAGTAAATGTATTTTACCTGAGTTCTGTGAGCCATTCTAGCGAATTATCAAACCCAAGGGCAAGGTCATGGGAATACCTGAATTTGTAGCCAAAGTGGTCAGAAGTGTGGGTAGCCTGGGGATCCAGGACTTATAGTGGTGTTTCTGAAGTGAGATACCACTTCAGACGGAGTGGGTGGAGCCCTTACACCTGTGGAGTCTGATGCTAACTATTCTGAGTTACTGTCAGAATAGGATTGAACTATGGATTCCCAGTTGGTATCAGAATTGGAAAATCATAAGTGATGTCAGAAACACCATTTAGTATAACATATTTTAGCAGTATTTGATGTTTAGAGTTACAAAAAAATAGTAAATTTACATTTGGCTCTTTCATTATTTCATACTGATATTTTCTGAAGTATCTAATAATGCAATCTAATGAACAAATGGACAGGTAACTATGCAGTTCAAAATCAAAACATGAATTTTTTTCTATCACAGTAAATAAACCAAGTACACACTATTGCATGAAAAGAATACAGATACACAAATTGAACAGATACACAACACTGAACAATTTTAGTTAAGTTTATTTTTAGAATGTATATGCACGGAATGAGACTGTACAGTAGACCAAAGGTTAACCAGAGACCAACACAGTCATATAAAAATAATTTAAGGGAAATTTTATTGATTCATTTTAAATAAGGCAAGTGAAATGGGGGCTCAGAATTAAACAAGATTTTCAGGTAACTTTTGGTTATTGTATAAAGGGAGAATATGAACATCAAATTTTTGGTTATTACTGTACAAAATGGAAAACAAATGCTTTCCAAATTGCAGTAAAATTAACTCCTCTAACACAAATACCACTAAGTCTACAAAGTCACTGGCAAGTTATTTAAATCCCAGAATATTTTCTCAATGTAAATTTTGGAACATTCTGAATACTTTTATAAACCCTCCTTCCTGTCATTGGGAAAACACTGAAATTCCAAGAAATCTCTGTTACTTTAATTATAAGAGGTCAAAACAACAAGCCAAATGTATCTTTCTAGGTTAATGTGATTCAGGTACAGTGGCACTAAAGGACAACACATAATTTTAATAAAACCAAATCTATTATAGAAAAAGCAAGTCATAAAGCTAAACAAAAATAGAAAACTACTATTAGCATCAGTTGCATAGGTTTAGTATAAGAGTACTTATTTTAAAATTTTTACTGGAAAAAACCTTAAAGCCCGCTCTTTCTCTTTCCTGGAGTTTAAGTAGTAGATCATGTTCTAAATACTCAACAATTACTAACATGGTGATCTGGCTAATTTTTATACCTGCCAATGTGTTCACGGGCTATAATAATCCTTTGAATTTGTGCTGTACCTTCATAAATCTGCAAAAAATAAGAAAATACATGTAGGTTAAATATCTTCCGTATGTTAACACCCAGTATTTTGGACAGTACCCTAAGCTCCACTGCAATACCAAACTGAATCAAACCATATATAAGGTCTGTAGTCTACAGTGATTCTGAAACTTGATTTTCTGAACCCCATGAAAATACATAAATTCTCTAAAGATTAGTTAAAATTATTATAAAAACTCATTTACCAAAATTTTGAAGGACAGTCTTAAAACATCAAAAAAAAAGGATATTAACATTTCAAAAAGTGTTTGGGAAATCTAAGTTCAATGTTGCTAAAATATTTTAACCAACTTTTTTGAACTGTTTTTAGCTAGTTGTCGCCTTCAGTCATTTTCTGTTCTTACTCTTAAACCTGATTTCTATCTCTTGTTGCCTAAGGAACACAGTTGCTAAAGAAAAAGATGCTGGAAGGATTTGTTTTTGTTCATTTAGGTAGCCCTAGTAGCCAGCCCTCACTTCCAGTTTAAACTTCTAACCATTTATTAGTTCAGATGGCAGAGAAAAGCTAAAACGTAATAATTACAAGCTCCAGGGAAGGGAGAGTATTACCAGATAAACCCGTAACTTTGGATAAGGCACAAATTCTGGTTCTCAGTTTTTTCAAGTTTAAATTGAGGGGCTGCACTGTCTAAATTTCTTTCTCTAACATTCTATGATTCTACCTCTGGATTTCAAATGACTGGATTTGTCAAATAATTTGCTGGGGGTTGAGGAAAGCAAGGGAAGAGATATTGAGAATCATGGCTTATAATTACTTAAACTACATGTGGACATAAGCATTTATATCTTATTCACTAAATTACTCCTATCTCTAAGTTTTTCTAACCATCAATTTAATTTATAAGACAGAGTCATCTATATCACTTTCTCCTCATGTTGTTTTTTTTATCTCCCAAATATGACTTCAAGAGTTGTCAGGTAAGATTCAAAATAAAATAACTTAATTAATTTAAATGATACACATACTTTTAGGAGAGCAAAGAGTGAGTTACAATTAGCTAGGATGTTAAGAATCAAAGAAGGCTTATCCAGACATCCTGTACATGTCTGCACCATTTACTCTGTTAGCCTGTTCTCTCTCAAGGAATACACTTCAATGTAACATTCTTCCTTGTGTTAATTAGTTCCAAAAATTTAGGCTCACAGCCATTTATTATAATGATTTATTATTACCTGTGACATAAAAATCTATAAACAATCAGAAATCTACTATGTCATTTATGAATATTATGTTCCTTAAAAATAAATAAAAATCATTTTTAACATTACCTGATAGATCTTGGCATCCCTCATTAGTTTTTCTACAGGATATTCTGTATTATATCCGTTGCCTCCGAAAATCTGAACAGCATCAGTAGCTACCTGATTTGCAATATCTCCAGCATATGCCTTTGCAATAGAGGCAAAATAGGTATTTCGGCGACCAGAATCAACCTCCCAAGCTGCTCTCTGGTAACTCAATCTAGCTAGTTCAACTTTCATTGCCATGTCAGCCAGCAAAAATGATACTCCTTGGTGCTAGAATTAAACAGAAAAAAGTTTAAGGATATTTATTGACTAAAAGTTTTTTCCCTGGAACTTTTTTTTTAACTTTTAAAACTAATTTTAGACTTAAAAAGTTACATTCTGCTTCCTCCAGTGGTAACATATTACAAAACCATAGTATAATAAACATTGGTAAAATGTTGTCAGCTAAACTATATACTTTATTCAAATTTGGCCAAGTTTTCCACCAATGTCCTTTTTCTGTTGAAAGATCCCATCCAGGATTCCAACTAATTAAACTGCTATTTCTTCGTAGTCTTTCCTTCTCTTTCATGACCATGGTGCACTTTTGAATAATACTGATTGGTTATTTTTTTGTAGAATGTCCCTCAATTTGGGTTTGCCTGATGTTTTCTCAGGAGTGGAATGAGGTTATAATTTTTGACAAAAATACCACAAAAATTATATGGATCCTTCAGAGTATCTCCTGGGACTTTTTAAAGAAAATTGCCATAGATAGTGAAAAATAATGTGGCACTGTATCAGGTGCTGATGGGAAAGTGACAAAGACAAATAAAAGATGTTTCTTATCCTCTACAGGTTCATAATTAAATAGGAGACTTAGACAAATACTTTCAAGAGGAGACAGTAAGTTTTCTATGAGTTATATGGCCAAGATATGTTATAAGATGGAAATATGTTCACCATACCTTGATATGTGAAAATTTCAAATATGTAGTATGCTTACAGCTTTGGAAAAATATATTCATGACCCCAAAAGAGCAGAACACACATTCTGTTAAAGAGCACATGGAACATTCTGCAGGATAGATAACATGTTAGGCCACAAAAAAAAGTCTCAATAAATGTAACAGGGTTGAAATCATGTCAAACATCTTTTTTGACCACAACGGTAGAGACTATAAATCAACTACAAAAACAAAAAAATCCTGCAAAAAACACAAACGTGGAATCTAAACAGCGTGCTACTAAAAAACCCAATGGTTCACTGAAGAAATCAAAGAGGAAATTTAAAAATACCTGGAGACTAATGAAAATGGAAGCACAATGTTCTAAAGTCTATGGGACATAACAAAGGCAGTTCTAAGAAGTTTATAGCAATACAGGCCTTCCTCAAGAAACAAGAAAAATCTCAAACAGACAATTAACCTTACACATAAACCTAAAAAGAAAAATAAGTCCAAAGTTAATAGAACAAAGGAAATAATACAGCTCAGAGTGGAAATAAATGAAATCAAGACAAAAAAATACAAAAGAGATCAATGAAACTAAGAGCTGATTCTTTGAAAAGATTAAAAAAAATTGATAAATCTTTAGCCAGACTCATAAAAAAAAGACAGGACCCAAACAAATAAAATCAGAAACAAAAGAGGACAAGATGCAACCAATATCACAGACACACAAAATATCATGAGAGATTACTACAAAAATTACATGCCAACAAATTAGACAACCTAGAAGAAATGGGTAAATTCATTTAGACATATAACCTAAGAAGACTAAATAAGGAAGAAAAAGAAATTTGAACAGACCAATTACTAGTAGTGAAATTGAATCAGTAATGAAAAACTCCCAAGAAACGAAAGTCCAGGACCAGACAGCTTCACAGGTGAATTCTACCAGACATTTAACAAAGACTTAACACCTATCCTTCTCAAACTATTCCAAAAAATTGAGAAAGGAATGCTCCCAAACTCACTCTACAAAGACAGCATTACTCTGATACCAAAACCAAATCACTACCAAAAACAAAAAGTAAAAATACATAAAAATTACAGGCCAATATCCCAGACGAACATAGATGCTAAAATCCTCAACAAATAATAGCAAACCAAATTCATTAATATCTTAAAAAGATCATATACCATGAGATCAAAAGGGATTTATCCCAGGGATGCAAGGATGGTTAAATAGCCGCAAGTCAGTCAACGTGATAAACCACATTAACGAAATGAAGGATAAAAACCATATAAACATTTCAATAGATGCAGAAAAAGCTTTTGACAAAATTCAACACCCATTTATGATAAAAACACTCAACTAAGTGTGTGCAGAGGGAACATACCTCAACATAATTAAGGACATAAATGACAAAAACCACAGCTAACATCATACTCAATGGCAAAAAGCTGAAAGCATTTCCTCAAAGATCAGGAACGAGCTAAGGATGCCCACTCCCACCACTTTTATTCAACATAGAATTGGGAGTCCTATCCACAACAATCAGACAAGAAAAAGAGGTAAAAAGCATCCACACTAGAAAGGAAGAAGTAAAACTGTCACTGTTTGCAGATGATGATATAGAAAACCCTATAGACTCCACAAAAAAGCTATCAGAATGCTGTAGCGTTTTCATACACTAATAATGATCTGTCAGAGAAAAGAAAACGATCCCATTTACAACTGCATCAAAAAGAACACCTAGGAATAAAAGTAAACAAGGAGGTAAAAGACCTGTACTCTGAAAACTGTGAGACACTGATGAAAGAAACAAAAGATGATACAAATAGAGAGTCCATGCTAATGGATTGGAAGAATTAATATTGTTAAAATACCCATACTATCCAAAGCAATCTACAGATTCATAACAATATGAATATCAAAATACCAACAGAATTTTTCACAGAACTACAACAAATAATCCTATAATTTGTATGGAACCAAAAAGACGCTGAATAACCAAAGAAATCTTGAGAAAGAACAAAGCTGGAGGTATCATGCTTCCTGATTTCAAATTATACTACAAAGCCATAGGAATCAAAACAGTATGATACTGGCACAAAAATAGACATATAGATCAATGGAACAGAATAGAAAGCCCAGAAATAAATGCACACTTATACGATCAATTAATCTTCAACAAAGAAGGTAAGAATACACAATGGGGAAAAGACAGCCAGTTTAAAAAAAAGACAAAACACAAAACTGGACCATTTCTTTACACCATATACAAAAATAAACTCAAAATGGATTAAAGAATTAAAAGTAAGACCCAAAACCATAGAACTCCTAGAAGGAAACAGAGGCAGTATGCTTTTTTACATTGGTCTTATCAATATTTTTTGGACCTGTCTCCTCAGGCAAGGGCAACAAAAGCAAAAATAAACAAATGGGAGTAGATAAAAGTAAAAACTAAAAAGCTTTTGCACAGTGAAGGAAATCATCAACAAAATGAAAAAGCAACCTACTGAATGGGAGAAGATATTTGTAAATGATATATTTGATAAGGGTTAATATCCAAATTACATTAAAAAATGCAACTTATCAAAAAAAGAAATCCAATAAAAAATGGGCAGAGGACTTGATTAGATATTTTTCCAAAAACACAAAGATGGCCAGTAGACACATGAAAAGACGCTCAAAGTCACTAATCATCAGGAAAATGCAAATCAAAACCACAATGAAATATTGCCTCACACCTGTCAGAAAGGCTGTTATCAAAAAGACAACCAATAACAAGTGTTGGCAACAATGTGCAGAAAATGAAACCCTCGTGTACTGCTGGTGGGAATGTAAATTGGTGCAGCCACTATGGAAAACAGTATATAGGTTCCTCAAAAAATTAAAAATAGTACTATCATATGATCCAGCAATTCCACCTCTGGGTTTACCTGAAGAAAAGAAAAACACTAATTCAAAAAGATATATGCACTCCCATGTTATATAAATAAATAAGTCATAGGGATGTTATATACAGCATAAGGAATATAGTCAATAATACTACAGTAATTTAGTATGTTGAAAGATGGTTACTAGACTTATAGTGGTGATCATTTTTTTTTTTTCTTTTGCGGTACGCGGGCCTCTCACTGTTGCGGCCTCTCCCGCAGCGGAGCACAGGCTCCGGTCGTGCAGGCCCAGTGGCCATGGCTCACGGGCCCAGCCACTCCGTGGCATGTGGGATCCTCCCAGACCGGGACACGAACCCGTGTCCCCTGAATCGGCAGGCGGACTCTCAACCACTGCGGCACCAGGGAAGCCCAGATGATCATTTCTTAATGTGTTTGCCTGTCAATCACTATGTTGTACACCTGAAACCACTATATTATATGTCAACTATACATCAATTAAAAAAACACAGACACATGCACTATATATATATATATATATATATATTTTTTTTTTTTTTTGGATAAAGGGAATATAGAGCAAAATGAAAAAAATCACAGTAATTTTCTCTGGACAATGGGATTATGAATAACTTTTTTTACTTAATTTTACTTATATTGTATCACATAAATTATTCTACAATGGACGTGGACTGGAACATATCCTTTAATATACATTCAAAGAAGTCATAAAGACATTCAGAAACAAGAATACTAAGATTATTAGAAAGGTGCTTTGTGTAGTATACAACACCAAAATGGGTTTTGAAGACCGATTGGTTATAACAAAGACCCCACACATTCTATGACTGTGTACAAACTAATAGGAACTAAAGGTCACAAAAAATAAAAGAAAAAACTGAGGTGTTCAATTTCATATATTTACTCTATTTAGTACTTTAGAACGTGACAAGTTGCTTGAGACTGGTGTGGTAATTAAGTCTTAGAGGAGGCATTATTAACCAATGTGAATAATTCCTATGTAGGATAAAGAAAGTAATATCTTCCCTTATTACTATCTGCCTGAATTGTGTCCATTCTTCTAAGTCAATGATTCTTTCAGTTTTTTGTTTTTGGTTTCATTTTTGAATAGGTAATACAACTACCAGTTCCCTGCCCTTCCCCACCCCATTTAATTCCCCCTCCTGGAGGTAATCAGGTTAACAATTTGTTTTTCATTCTCTCAGAGATATTATATACCCACGTAAGCAAATACATCTATTGTCTATCCCTCATTTTTTTCCCGCCCTCCCCATTGTCTCTCCCTTTTTTACACATATGGTAGCCTATCATGTTGATGGGTTTTCATTTTGCTTTTCTTACTTATCAATAAATCTAAGCACTGTATATATCAATACATAGAGAACTTCTTTATTCTTTTTTAGAACTGCAGGATATTCCACTGTATTGATGATCAAAATCTTGGCTGTTTCTAGTATTAGGCTGTTTCCACACAATGCTGAAATAAACAACCTATAAATATGTCATGCTGCACATAATGGGAATATATCTTAAAGATAAATATTATACAAAATATAGCTGAAGGATAACCATTGCAATGTGGGCCCAAAGGTAGGTACTTTAGATATATATTGCCAAAATGTGGTTCATAAAAGTTATACCAATTTATATTCCCATTGGCATTAGGCAGAATCACTTATTTCAATACAGCCTCAGCAACCTGGTATAACATGCCCATGCTTCTCTTGAAAGATTTTGATTTAAAAATCTAGGGTGGTACCCAGTTTACGTTTTTAATTAATACTCCCAAAGAGTCTCATTCACTTCCATTTCAGCCCATGCTTTGAGAAACTCTGTTGTAAATCCAGCTCAGATTCCCTGTAATGCATCTAGCCCAAGACAGTCTCTCTCCTTTTGGTTCTGTAACCCGGTCTGTAGCTCTCATTTTGGGACTTAATGTTATACTGCTCTATATTATTTCTTAATATTTCTTTTCTGATATGTATCTTATCTCCAAAGTCAAAGGCTCCTGAGGGCAGAGGCTATATCAAACTTCTTTTATATCTCTGGAAATAGCACATGTAGAGTGTGCAAAGAGGACAGACTCTTTAATAAGTGACTACTTGGGTTCACATCTTTTTTTCTTTTCTTAAACATCATTATTGGAATATAATTGCTTCACAATGGTGTGTTAGTTTCTGCTTTATAACAAAGTGAACCAGTTACACATATGTCCCCATATCTCCTCCCTCTTGCATCTCCCTCCCACCCCCCACCCCTCTAGGGGGTCAAAAAGCAACAAGCTTATCTCCCTGTGCTATGCGGCTGCTTCCCACTAGCTATTTTACATTTGGTAGTATATATTAGTGATGCCACTCTCTCACTTCCTCCCAGCTTACCCTTCCCCCTACCCTGTGTCCTCAAGTCCATTCTCTACACCTGCATCTTTATTTCTGTCCTGCCCCTAGATTCTTCAGAACCATTATTTTTATATATTCCATATATATGTGTTAGCATACGGTATTTGTTTTTCTTTCTGACTTACTTCACTCTGTATGACAGACTCTAGGTCCATCCACCTCACTACGAATAACTCAAGTTCGTTTCTTCTTATGGATGAGTAATATTCCACAGTATATATGCACCACATCTTCTTTATCCATTCATCTGTCAATGGACATTTAGGTTGCTTCCATGTCCTGCCTATTGTACATAAAGCTGCAATGAACATTGTGGTACATGACTCTTTTTGAATTATGGTTTTCTCAGTGTATATGCCCAGTAGTGACATTGCCGGGTTGTATGGTAGTTCTATTTTTACTTTTTTAAGGAACCTCCATACTGTTCTCCATAGTGGTTATATCAATTTACATTCCCACCAACAGTGCAAGAGGGTTTCCTTTTCGCCAAACCCTCTCCAGCATTTATTGTTTGTAGATTTTTTGATAAGGGCAATTCTGACTGGTGTGAGGTGACACCTCATTGTAGTTTTGATATGCATTTCTCTAATGATTAGTGATGTTGAGCAACCTTTCAGGTGCCTGTTGGCAAACTGTATATTTTCTTTGAAGAAATGTCTATTTAGGTCTTCTGCCCATTTATGGATTGTGTTGTTTGCTTTTTTGATATTGAGCTGAATGAGCTGCTTGTATATTTTGGAGATTAATCCTTCGTCAGTTGCTCCAATTGCAAATATTTTCTCCCATTCTGAGGGTTTTCTTTTCATCTTTTTTATGGTTTCCTTTGCTGTGCAAACACATTTAAGTTCCATTAGGTCCATTTGTTTATTTTTGTTTTTATTTCCATTTCTCTAGGAGGTGGGTCAAAAAGGATCTTGCTGTGATTTATGTCATAGAGTGTACTGCCTATGTTTTCCTCTAAGAGTTTTATAGTGTCTGGATTTACATTTAGGTCTTTAATACATTTTGAGTTTATTGTTGTGTATGGTGTTAGGCAGTGTTCTAATTTCATTCTTTTACATGTAGCTGTACAGTTCTCCCAGCACCATGTATTCAAGAGGCTGTCTTTTCTCCATTGTATATTCTTGCATCCTTTATCAAAGATAACGTGACCATATGTGTGTGGGTTTATCTCTGGGCATTCTATCCTGTTCCACTGATCTATATTTCCCTTTTTGTGCCAGTACCATAGTGTCTTGATTACTGTAGCTTTGTAGTAGACTCTGAAGTCAGTGAGCCTGATTCGTCCAACTTTGTTTGTCTTTCTCGAGATTGCTTTGGCTATTCAGGGTCTTTTGTGTCTCCATACGAATTTTAAGATGTTTTGTTCTAGTTCTGTAAAAAATTCCACTGGTAATTTGTTAGGGATTGCACTGAATTTGTAGATTCCTTTGGGTAGTAGAGTCATTTTCACAATGTTGATTCTTCCAAACCAATAACATGGTATATCTCTCAATCTGTTTGTATCATCTTTAATTTCTTTCATCAGTGTCTTATAGTTTTCTGCATACAGGTCTTTCGTCTCCTTAGGTAGGTTTATTCCTAGGTATTTTATTCCTTTTGTTGCAATGGTAAAGGGGAGTGTTTCCTTAATTTCTCTTTCAGATTTTACATCATTAGTGTATAGGAATACAAGAGATTTCTGTGTATTAATTTGTATCCTGCTACTTTACCAAATTCATTGATTAGCTCTAGTAGTTTTCTGGTAGCATCTTTAGGATTCTCTGTGTATAGTATCATGTCATATGCAAACAGTGACAGCTTTACTTCTTCTTTTCTGATTTGTATTCCTTTTATTTCTTTTTCTTCTCTGATTGCTGTGGCTAAAACTTCCAAAACTATGTTGAATAAGAGTGCTGAGAGTGGGAAACCGTGTCTTGTTCCTGATCTTAGTGGAAATGCTTTCAGTTTTTTAACATTGAGAATGATGTTGGATATGGGTTTGTCATATATGGCCTTTATTATGTTGAGGTAAGTTCCCTCTATGCCTACTTTCTGGAGGGTTTTTAAGATAAATGGGTATTGAATTTTGTCGAAAGCTTTTTCTGCATCTGTTGAGATGATCATATGGTTTTTCTCCTTCAATTTGTTAATATGGTGTATCACATTGATTGATTTGCATATATTGAAGAATCCTTGCATTCCTGGGATAAACCCCACTTGATCATGGTGTATGATCCTTTTAATTTGCTGTTGGATTCTGTTTACTAGTATTTTGTTGAGGATTTTTGCACCTATGTTCATCAGTGATATTGGCCTGTAGTTTTCTTTCTTTGTGACATCTTTGTCTGGTTTTGGTATCAGGGTGATGGTGGTCTCGTAGAATGAGTTTCGGAGTGTTCCTCCCTCTGCTATATTTTGGAAGAGTTTGAGAAGGACAGGTGTTAGCTCTTCTCTAAATGTTTGACAGAATTTGCCTGTGAATCTGTCTGGTCCTGGGCTTTGGTTGTTGGAAGGTTTTTAATCACAATTTCAATTTTAGTGCTTGTGATTGGTCTGTTTATATTTTCTATTTCTTCCTGGTTCAGTCTCAGAAGGTTGTGCTTTTCTAAGAATTTGTCCATTTCTTCCAGGTTGTCCATTTTATTGTAATACAGCTGCTTGTAGTAATCTCTCATGATCCTTTGTATTTCTGCAGTGTCAGTAGTTACTTCTCCTTTTTCATTTCTTATTCTATTGATGACTCTTTCCCCTTTTTTTCTTGATGAGTCTGGCTAATGGCTTATCAATTTTGTTTATCTTCTCCAAGAACCAGCTTTTAGTTTTACTGATCTTTGCTACTATTTCCTTCATTTATTTTTCATTTATTTCTGAACTGATCTTTATGAGTTCTTTCCTTCTATTAACTTTGGGGTTTTTTTATTCTTCTTTCTCTAATTGCTTTAGGTGTAAGGTTAGGTTGTTTATTTGAGATGTTTCTTGAGGTAGGAGTGTATTGCTATAAACTTCCCTCTTAGAACTGCTTTTGCTGCATCCCATAGGTTTTGGGTAGTTGTGTTTTCATTGTCATTTGTCTCTAGGTATTTTTTGATTTCTTATCTGATTTCTTCAGTGATCTCTTGGTTATTAAGTAGTGTATTGTTTAGCCTCCATGTATTTGTATTTTTTACAGATTTTTTCCCATGATTCATATCTAATCTCATAGCATTGTGGCAGGAAAAGATACCTGATATGATTTCAATTTTCTTAAATTTACCAAGGCTTGATTTGTGACCCAAGATATGATCTATCCTGGAGAATGTTCCATGAGTACGTGAGAAGAAAGTATATTCTGTTGTTTTTGGATGGAATGTCTTATAAATATCAGTTAAGTCCATCTTTAAATGTATCATTTAAAGCTTGTGTTTTCTTATTTATTTTCATTTTGGATGATCTGTCCATTGGTTAAAGTGGCGTGTTCAATTCCCCTACTATTATTGTGTTACTGTCAATTTCCCCTTTTATGGTTGTTAGCATTTGTGTTATGTATTGAGATGTTTCTATGTTGGGTGCATATTTACAATTGTTATATTTTATTCTTGGATTGGTCCCTTGATCATTATGTAGTGTCTTTGTCTCTTGTAGTAGTCTTTATTTTAAAGTCTATTTCGTCTGATATGAGAATTGCTACTGCAGCTTTCTTTTGATTTCCATTTGCATGGAATATCTTTTTCCATCCCCTCACTTTCAGTCCATATGTATCCCTAGGTCTGAAGTGGGTCTCTTGTATACAGCATATTTTAATGGGTCTTGTTTTTGTATCCATTCAGCCAGTCTATGTCTTTTGCTTGGAGCATTTAATCCATTTACATTTAAGGTAATTATCGATATGTTCCTATTACCATTTTCTTAATTGTTTTGGGTTTGTTAGTGTAGCTCTTTTCCTTCTCTTGTGTCTCCTGCCTAGAGAAGTTCCTTTAGCATTTGTTGTAAAGCTGGTTTGGTGGTGCTGAATTCTCTTAGCTCTTGCTTGTCTATAAAGGTTTTAATTTCTCTGTCGAATCTGAATGAGATCCTTCCTGGGTAGAGTAATCTTGGTTTTAGGTTTTTCCCTTTCATCACTTTAAATATGTCCTGCCACTCCCTTCTGGCTTGCAGAGTTTCTGCTGAAAGATCAGCTGTTAACCTTATGAGGATTCCCTTGTATTTTATTTGTTGCTTTTCCCTTGCAGCTTTTAATATTTTTTCTTTGTATTTGATTTTTTTTTTTTCCCGGTACATGGGCCTCTCACTGCTGTGGCCTCTCCTGTTGCGGAGCACAGGCTCCGGACGCGCAGGCTCAGTGGTCATGGCTCACGGGCCCAGCCGCTCCGCGGCATGTGGGATCTTCCTGGACTGGGGCACGAACCCGTGATCCCTGCATTGGCAGGCGGACTCCCAACCACTGAGCCACCAGGGAAGCCGTTTGTATTTGATTTTTGATAGTTTGATTAATATGTGTCTTGGTGTGTTTCTTCTTGGATTTTCCTGTATGGGACTCTCTGTGCTTTCTGGGCTTAACTATTTCCTTTCCCATATTAGGGAAGTTTTCAACTATAATCTCTTCAAATATTTTCCCAGTCCCGTTCTTTTTCTCTTCTTCTTCTGGGACCCCTATAATTCAAATGTTGGTGCATTTAATGTTGTCCCAGAGGTCTCTAAGACTATCCTAAATTCTTTTCATTCTTTTCTCTTTATTCTGCTCTGCAGTAGGTATTTCCACTATTTTATCTTTCAGGTCACTTATCCGTTCTTCTGCCTCAGTTATTCTGCTCTTGATTCCTTCTAGAGAAATTTTAATTTCATTTATTGTGTTGTTCATCACTGTTTGTTTGCTCTTTAGTTCTTCTAGGTCCTTGTTAAACGTTTCTTGTTTTCTCTCCATTCTATTTCCAAGATTTTGGATCATCTTTACTATTATTACTCTGAATTCTTTTTCAGGTAGACTGCCTATTTCCTCATTTGTTTGGTCTGGTGGGTTTTTGCCTTGCTCTTTCATCTGCTGTGTGTTTCTCTGTCTTCTCATTTTGCTTAACTTACTGTGTTTGGGGTCTCCTTTTCACAGGCTGTAGGTTTGTAGTTCCTGTTGTTTGTGGTGTCTGCCCCCAGTGGCTAAGTCTGGTTCAGTGGGTTGTGTAGGCTTCCTTGTGGAGGGTACTGGTGCCTGTGTTCTGGAGGATGAGGCTGGATCTTGTCTTTCTGGTAGGCAGGACTGCATCCGGTGTGTGTTTTGGGGTGTCTGTGACTTTATTATGATTTTAGGCAGCATCTCTGCTAATGGGTGGGGTTGTGTTCCTGTTCGCTAGTTGTTTGGCATAGGGTGTCCAGCACTGCAGCTTGCTGGTTGTTAAGTGGAGCTGGGCCTTAGCGTTGAGATGGAGATCTCTGGGAGAGCTTTTGCCATTTAATATTACGTGGAGCCGAGAGACCTCTGGTGGACCAATGTCCTGAACTCGGCTCTCCCACCTCAGAGGCACAGGCGTGACACCCGGCCAGAGCACCAAGACCCTGTCAGCCACATGGCTCAGAAGAAAAGGGAGAAAAAAAGAAAGAAAGAAAGAAAAAAAATAAAATAAAATAAAGTTATTAAAATAAAAAATTAAAATTATTAAAAATTAAAAAGTGATAAGAAACAAAGAAAGAAGAGAGCAACCAAACCAAAAAACAAATCCACTAATGATAACAGGCACTAAAAACTATACTAAAAAAAAAATAAAAATAAATAAACCAGACGGACAGAACCCTAGGATAAATGGTAAAAGCAAAGCTATACAGACAAAAGCACAAAAAGAAGCATACACATGCACACTCACAAAAAGTGATAAAGTAAAAAAATATATATCGTTGCTCCCAAAGTCTACCTCCTCAATTTTGGGATTATTCGTTGTCTGTTCAGGTATTCCACAGATGCAGGGTACATCAAGTTGATTGTGGAGATTTAATCCACTGCTCCAGAGGCTACTGGGAGAGATTTCCCTTTCTCTTCTTTGTTCACACAGCTCCTGGGGTTCAGCTTTGGATTTGGCCCCGCCTCCACATGTAGGTCACCTGAGAGCGTCTGTTCTTTGCTCAGACAGGAGGGGGTTAAAGTAGCAGCTGATTAGGGGGCTCTGGCTCACTCAGGCCGGGGGGAGGGAGGGGTACGGAATGAGGGGCGAGCCTGCATTGGCAGAGGCCGTCATGACATTACAACAGCGTGAGGTGTGTCATGTGTTCTCCCAGGGAAGGTGTCCCTGGATCACGGGACCCTGGCAGTGGTGGGCTGCACAGGCTCCCGGGAGGGGAGGTGTGGATAGTGACCTGTGCTTGCACACAGGCTTCTTGGTGGCTGCAGCAGCAGCCTTAGCGTCTCATGCCCGTCTTGGTGTCCGCGCTAATAGCCACGGCTCGTGCCCATCTCTATAGCTCGTTTAGGCGGTGCTCTGAATCTCCTCTCCTCACACACCCCGGAATAATGGTCTCTTGCCTCTTAGGCAGGTCCAGACTTTTTCCCGGACTCCCTCTCAGCTAGCTGTGGCGCACTAGCCCCCTTCAGGCTGTGTTCACTCAGCCGACCCCAGTCCTCTCCCTGGGATCCGACCGAAGCCCGAGCCTCAGCTCTCAGCCTCCGCCCGCGCCAGCAGGTGAGCAAACAAGCCTCTCAGGCTGGTGGGTGCTGGTCAGCACTGATGCTCTGTGCGGGAATCTCTCCGCTTTGTCCTCTGCACCCCTGTTGCTGCACTCTCCTCCATGGCTCCAAAGCTTCCCCCGCCCGCCATGCCCTGTCTCCACCAGTGAAGGGGCTTCCTAGTGTATGGAAACCTTTCCTCCTTCACAGCTCCCTCCCAGAGGTGCAGGTCCCATCCCTATTCTTTTGTCTGTTTTTTCTTTTTTCTTTTGCCCCACCCAGGTACGTGGGGAGTTTCTTGCCTTTTGGAAAGTCTGAGGTCTTCTGCAAGCATTCAGGAGGTGTTCTGTAGGAGTTGTTCCACAAGTAGATGTATTTCTGATGTATTTGTGGGGAGGAAGGCAATCTCCACGTCTCACTCCTCCACCATCTTGAAGTTCCTCCCCGGGTTCAAATCTTGATTTCATCATTAACTGATGTTCTTACATACAATAAGTAAGACTACCAGTACTTACTCTATAGTATTGTGTGGATTAAATTAATTAATACATGTAGAGCACTTAGGATAGTGCCTAGAACAAAGAAAGCAGCTACTTATTAATATTTTAATATAGTAGTAGTTCAATTACTACTATTTGTTGAGAAGTTCACACTACAAAATATATCATAAGTGCTAGAAATCTAAAGTTTTCCAACACAGAAATTTACTACTTTTATGGATATTACATTCTAGTGAGGCAGTAAAGAAAGACAATAAACAAACACATACATGGTATAATGTTGGGCAGTGCTAAGATGAAGAAAAAAAGTGGGAATACTATATAGAATGTTGGAGGTGTTTTTTTACACAGGGTAATCAAGGGTACACTCTTTAGTGAAATGAATGAGCAAGTGGATATCTAGCAGGAAGAGTAAAGTTAAAAACAACAACAAAAGGTCACTGTGGATGACAGATGACCATTTTAAGGACTCTGGATTTTAATCTGAGTGTGATGAGAAGATATGAAAGAATTCTGAGCATAAAATGATTAAGTAACAGGGAGATATAAGTATATTTCTTTCTAAGTATATCTTATTTCAGTCTTAAGTCCCAAATAACATTTTCCCTCATCCATTTTCCCCTCAAGAAAAGTTACTGCTAACTAGCAATAATAATCAATACAAATGGGAGTTATTCTCAACAGATTTTTTTCATATCATACCAAACCACTCCAACTTCACCTGGATGGAGGGTTTTGACTAGACAAAGGAGTAGGCAGTTATTGCCATTAAGAGATTCTACCATCCCGTAATTTGTTATCAATGTTCCTAGTTCTACTCATTGGTTAAAAAAAGTACCATTCTCTGTTTTTGGCAGCTTTCTTTAGCCACATCAAGTTAAGCACTGTGAGGATAAGTAGTGACATAGTGTTCTCTTAAAGAGAGAAGTGATATTAACAACAATAATAAACATGGTAGTGAATAGGAGAGCTGTGATTAGAGTACTACACTCTATAATGTCTCTTAAAACAAAACAAAAAAAAATCTATTCTTTCTTTTTGGAAATAACAGACCAAAGCTATATATAAATCAGCCCTTTAGTGTTACCTTTGTTTAGCCTAGGAAAGTAGTAAGCAAAAACAAAGATTTTTCTACACTTAACAGTAAGAGCCATGAGGAAAAAATATCAACTTCAGAGTCTATAAGAAGTGGAACATAAAAGATTCCATACTGAGTTGAAAATAGCCAGAAGAGTTATCATCAGATACTTGGTGGGGAGGACCTGGAAATTATGTTATCTGTTTACAATTAAACTAAACTAATATTTAGTAATAAATATACATTCCACTAATCTGTATACATATAGTTCTGGCAACATAAATGAGCTAATGTAGAGTCTGTTTTTGGTGACAAACACAAAGAAATACTTGATTTTAAAACAGCTCTTAGAATGCTGGAACCTCTGGACTACCTGATAAAAGTACAAAAACCAATTCCCCTGGATGCTTCCACAATGCATTGAAGGAAAATAATACCTGCTGCAGATAAACTTACAAGCAAAAATTAAGAGAGGAAATAACTGGTCATGACAGAGAGAACACATGCAACAGACCAAAAAATAATCACCCTAATAACTTGAGATAACAGAAAAATATCAGAAAGTGACTATAACTTAAGTATTATATAATTAAGGAGATAAAAGGAGAATAAGAAGCTATGTTAAAAAAACAGGCTACCATAAAAGAAAGGGTGGAGATGAAGAAGAACCAAACATAAATTCTAGAAATGAAAAAAGTCATTAAATGGATTAAGTAGCAGATTAGACACAGGGTAAGAAAAACTGAAAAGCAAATCTGAGAAAATTATCTAGAATACAGCAAAGATAAATTACGAAATTGAGGTTAAGAGATACAGAGCAGTACTAATCCAAGTTTGATCTGTGGATCACTGCCAGTCCACAAATTGTTACTGGACTAGTTCATGATAGTGAAAGTGAGAGTAAGCATTTGCAACAATTTGATATTATTGTAACATTCTTATATTTTACAAGAATAATGGTTCACAATTGATTGGAAATTAAAAACAATCTTTCACCACAGATAGTTTGAGAACCACTGACACACAGAGGTAGAAATAGGGAGTGTTCACTGTACAACCTATAGTTAACAGGAGTTATAGGAGAGAATATAGACAATGGGGGAGCATCAACATTTGAAAAGATAAGATTAAAAATTTCCTGTGAATTACCTGACGGTCCAGTGGTTAGGACTCTGAGCTTTCACTGCCCCAAGGGCCCGGGTTCAATCCCTGGTTGGGGAACTAAGATCCTATAGGCCGTGTGGTGCAGCCAAAAAATAATAATAATAAAAAAATAATAAATAGTACTAAAATTATTTGATACTCAAGAAGACATGAGAAGTAACATGAATTAAGAGCATGAATGGAATCCTGGACCTATGACTTCTAAATTGTGTGTCCTTGGACAAGTTATTCTCTCTGAGTTGCTGTTTCCTGATCTTTAATAGAAATTATAGTACTACCAAAACAAGAGTGTAATGGGGGAAATGCATAATATATTTTAAATGTGTAGCACAGTGTCAGGTACACCACAGGCACTCAAATATTAGCTGTTCTTTTTCTTCTTAATTAACAGAATCCCCAAAGTGGACAATAGTTAGTAGCAGAGTCTAAAGAAAATCTATTCTTAAAACCCACCCTGGGGATTTCCCTGGTGGCACAGTGGTTAACACTCCAGGCTCCCAATACAGGGGGCCTGGGTTGGATCCCTGGTCTGGGAACTAGATCCCACATGCATGCCGCAACTAAGAGTTCGCATGCCACAACTAAGGAGCCCACCTGCCACAACTAAGGAGCCCGCCTGCCAGAATGAAGACCCGGCGCAACCAAATAAATAAATAAATATTTTAAATAAATAAATTAAAACCCACCCACATTATCTTCTTGCTACCAAAGCAGAAATAAATTATTTTGTACTTAAAAGATAATTTTCAAATATTTAGATGAAAATGAAAGTCTTTACATATGAACAAAGCAAGTACAGTATTAAAATTACCTCTACAAGCAGCTTTCCAAAAGTTTTCCTCTCCAGGGCATACTTAGTAGCTTCATCCAAAGCTCTTTGTGCTAGTCCCACAGCACCAGCTGCTACCTAGTATTTTAACATTTTACAAGGCAAAAGTTCATGTTGTCTTTAAAACACACATATAATGTCTATTTGCCTAAAATCTAAGTTAAGGATTATACAAAGAGAAGCTGACCTATACCTTAAGGCAATAAAGGGTGGGGGAGATAACAAGCATTTAAATTTATATTATTTATGAATTAAAGGTTAATGGAAGGCATTTGTAAGGCACAGGATCATAGCCTAGAGATAAGTCATTCTTTCTGTTTAACAAGGGAAAGCTTCTCGGGGGAAATACTCCAAATGAGTGAGGGAAGAGGAATGAGTACACATCAGCAGGAATGATTAGTGTGAAATGCTTCTTTGTAAATCGAACGGCTATAGTAATTCTGTGTTTACTAAAATAACTTCTGTAACAGCAAGAGTGTTGAATTCTAAAACAAACAAAAACCAATATCCCTCCATCCTTATAAAAGAAGCAGATATTAAAAAATAAATACAGACCAAGAATACAGTGTTAAAATAAAACTACTCAGTGTAATAAATGAAAAATCCTATAAAGGTTATTAAGTCATATTACTTACTAGAGGTCTGGTTTTATCAAAAGCTCCCATTGCAATTTTGAAACCAGCTCCTTCACCAATTAAAACATTTTCCTTAGGTACTCTCACATCTTCAAAGACAATTCCTCTTGTATCTGAACATCGCTGGCCCATATTTAATTCCTAATAAGGAAAACAATATATATTAAGGAACATTTTTTGAGCTAGCATGTATTCTTGCTTTAACCACTGTTTTATGACTTTTCTGCAATTGTCTTAAACAGAGGTGGACAAACTATGGCCTGCAATGCCTGTTTTGTAAAGATAGCTTTATTGGACTACAGTTGTTACTGAGTCCAAGCTCACTCTGCTCGCCGCATGACAGGCCAATGAATCAGAGACGAGGTGTTGGTAGGAATGTAAATTGGTGCAGCCACTATAGAAAACAGTACGGAGGTTCCTCAAAAAACAAAAAATAGGGTTACCATATGATACGGCAATTCCACTCCTGGGCATATACCCAGACAAAACTATAATTCGAAAAGATACATGCACCCCTATGTTAAGAGCAGCACTATTCACAATAGCCAAGACATGGAAACAACCTAAATGTCCATTGACAGATGAATGGATAAAGGGGTGTGTGTGTGTGTGTGTGTGTGTGTGTGTGTGTTTGTGTGTGTATTATATATATATATATATATATATATACACACACACACATATATAATACACACACACAATGGAATATTTCTCAGCCATAAAAAGAATGAAATAATACCATTTTCAGTAACATGGATGGACCTAGAGATTATCATACTAAGTGAAGTAAGTCAGAAACAGAAAGGCAAATATGATATCACTTATATGTGGAATCTAAAATATATGACAAATGAACATATCTACAAAACAGAAACAGATTCACAGACATAGAGAACAAACCTGTGGTTGCCAAGGAGGGGGTGGAGGTGGGGGAGGGAAGGATTGGGAGTTTGGGATTAACAGATGCAAACTCATATATATATAAAATGGATAAACAACAAGGTCCTACTGTATAGCACAGGGAACTATATTCAATATCCTGTGATAAAACATAATGGAAAAGAATATATATATGTATAACTGAATCACCTTTCTGTACAGCAGAAATTAACACATTATAAATCAACTACACTTCAATAAAATATATATATATGAAAAAAGAAATTGCCAAGGTAGCTATATCCCCTCAACATTTCATTTAAAATATTTTCAAACCAACAGAAGAACTGCAAGAGTAGTAAAATGAATACTTCATCTTTACCTAGATTTGCCAATTTTGGCACATTTCCTTTATTTCTGTGTTTTGTGGGTGTGTATAACTATTAGCATTATTTGCTGAATTATTTGAGAGGAAGTTGCAGATACCATGACCCATCTTAACAATTTAATCTCGTTTTTCATAAGCAGCGTGAGAAGCAGGGGCAATGGGAACATAGAGCTGTAAACAAATTCTTTAATTTACTTGATTTAATATTAATAATCTGATTCCAGGCTTGAAAAAATAGTGACAGTAATATATAGTTTGACTGAGAAAAAAACCAACATCTCTTTGTCTTTATAAGTTGATAAACTCTAGTACCTTAGACCCTCACTCAGACATAATGAGAAAACACTGTTTATGAAAACAGTTTTACTCTATCCTGTTTCCCAGACTCATCCCAAACACCAGAACATTTAAAACCAAAATGCTTCCTGGACTCATCTCAAGCCATATAATTTCTAAAACACAAAACATTTTGAAGAACATCAGATTTCACATATTTGTAAAATTCTGATAATTTCAAAAAAGACTTAAGGAGATTTAAATATATACAATATAACTATCTATCTCTCTCACTAGAAAATTAGATCCTCAAGGGCAGGATCTAATTTTTTTCTGTTTTGATCAATACAGTATCCTCAATACCTTGAATAATGCCTAGCATATAGTATGAACTCAATAATAAATATTTATTGAATTAGAGAGTTTTTTAAAAGTTAGAATATGGGAAAAAGGAAAGTGAGACTAGACATAGCAAGATAAAATCAGAAATCGGTTTACTATGTAATAAAATATAATCTGTCAGGACCTTTACATTTTCTAGAGACGGCCATAAATTTGGCCCTGCGTTTTCTAGCAACCATCCCTAAAAAGGAAAAACGAACAAAACATGAATAAAAACAAACCAATTGCTTGGAAGAAGCACAACAATTCTTAGTACTTCTATTTTGTTATATACAATAATCTCATTATATTTTTATTTGTAAAGTGCAGTCTACCTTTAATATCTATCTTAAAAGAAAGTATAGAATAATACAGCGTAGGAAACTGCACTAGGCAAGTTTCTAGGACATGTTAGCACTGATCTCAACTCTGCCTCTTAAGTATGTAACCTTGAGCAAATCATTTCACTTGGATTTCAGTTTCAGTGTTCAGCAAACAGACCATAAAAAATGTGTAGGGTATCTTCCACTTTTAACATTCTACGGCCTAAAAGGGAAAGTACCCCTCTTACATACATTAGCAACATGCTTCCATTTTGAAGAGGCTTTGGTACAAAAGAGAGATTCTCATGGCTTTTAATAAAACATACAAATACATATGATTGGTTTAGAAGTTTGCATAACTTGGTCAACTCAAAGTAGCCTTTCCAGTTCAGGTTATGTCACCCTTAGTCTAATATCTGACAAGATAATCTGAACCTTTACCCATTTGGAAGAAAATTCATGTAACTCTTAATTAACTTCCATAATCCCTCCTTTGCCTTAGATATAGACATCATTTAGTCATTAATAGGTTTTCTTTTTTAAAAATTCACTTTGAAAAAAAAGAGTTTTACATTTGTAAAACTGCATCTCCTCTTCCTTTTCTCAGAGTTATAATCTTAAATCATGCTTCCTTAGCTCTCACTAGGACTACTTTAATGACTTCATTTCTTTCCTTCTTTGATTTACTAAATTTTAAACTCTTTTCTCTTTAGTCTACTTTAAATGCTACTGCTTAATTATATCCGTGCATTCAGATTACTATGCTTTTGTTTCTTTTTTTTTAATATATTATTTTTATTTTGGGCTGTGTTGGGTCTTCATTGCTGCACGCAGACTTTCTCTAGTTGTAGTGAGCAGGGGCTACTCTTCGTTGCGATGCATAGGCTTCTCATTGCGGTGGCTTCTCTTGTTGCGCAGCATGGGCTGTAGGCGCACTGGCTTCAGCAGGTGCAGCACATGGGCTCAGTAGCTGCAGCACGCGGACCCTAGAGCATGTGGGCTCAGTAGTTCCGGCGCGTGGGCTCTAGAGCGCAGGCTCAGTAGTTGTGGCACACGGGCTTAGTTGCTCCGTGGCACATGGGATCTTCCTGGACCAGGGATCAAACCCATGTCTCCTGCATTGGCAGTGGATTCTTAAGCACTGCGCCACCAGGGAAGTTCCCCATATTACTATCCTTTTCAAATATGTTAAATTACCTTTTCTTGTTCAAATAAAATTTTTCTTGCCTTCTCACATTCAAGGCTCTTTGCCATTTCTACACTTTCTCAGGAACAGATTTTTCTCTTAGTGTTGTATGAACTTGGGTAATCAACTTATGTCACATTGTTTTAATCCATAAAATGGGCATAATGCCACTTATCCTACATGAAAGGTTGCTGTGAGCAAAGAAAAAGAATGGGGAAGTGTTTTGAAATATCTAAAACTCTATTACTGGGCAGGCCATACAAATGATAGTTTGATTTCTGCTTCATTATCCCTCACAGCTGTTATTGGCATTCTCCATAGACTGGCACCAAGAATGGCTACTCTTTCAAATAATTACTTGACACGACTATTCTCAACTTAAAAATCTTTAGCAAGGATTATTTCACCCAATAATATCAAAAGCAGATTTATTTTCATTGCAACTTAATACAACCAAAATGTTTTCAATAAAGGAAACTGAAATTAGTAATTTTGAAATTTATAGTTAAAATAATATTGGAGGCCTTAATCACTGATAAATACACACTTTACCTTTCTTCCAATCTGTACTCCTGGGGTGTCTGCTTCCACAATAAATCCAGTAAAGGCTTTACTAGCAGGAGCCTTAGGATCCAGATCAGAACGAGCCAATAAAAAATACCTAATACACATATACATACATGATGATAGAGAATGGTATCAGCAGATAGCATATGGTGACTCCCATCTCAGTTAATCCTCCCAACAGTCCCAATTATTATTACCCCCATTTTATAGATGAAGAAATGAAGAATCAGAGAGGTTTAAAAGCTCACCCAGGTCACATACTTACAACATGGCAGAGCTAGTATTTCACCCCACATTTACTTCTTAACTAATATGGTATCTAACTTTTTTGTAGTTTGATTGACAAGTAAAAATTCCTTGTATCAAGATGACATAAAATAAAGTATGTGTGTGTTGGAACTGTCACTTTTTCTTTCCCAAAACTAGTTTAAGTATTTAAGGGACAAGTTATCTGGAAAAGGAGGGTAAATGGGGCTGCCTGTGAAAAGAAATGAGATAGTGACCCCTATGTTCTGACTACTGTCCTCTTCATGCAGCAAAATCAGAGTTTGTGTTACAGCTGAATTATGAATATCTCCTGGGTTTTCTCTCCAGAAGAATTCTTCCCAGGAAGATTTAAAAATAAAACATGAGGAAAAAAGGCAAAACATCCAAATATCCATGTAACCCATGTTCTAAATAGCCTGGTATAGGAGAATTTTTTTTTTTAATTTCTTAAACAACTAATTTATTTTCTATGCTTAAAAGTAATAAACTGGGCTTCCCTGGTGGCACAGTGGTTTACAGTCCGTCTGCCGATGCAGGGGACACAGGTTCGTGCCCCGGTCCGGGAGGATCCCACATGCCGCTAAGCGGCTGGGCCTGTGAGCCATGGCGGCTGGGCCTGTGCGTCCGGAGCCTGTGCTCCGCAATGGGAGAGGCCACAACAGTGAGAGGCCCGCGTACCGAAAAAAAAAAAAACAAAAACTAATAAACTATCATCTACTCTACAGTTTCACTTAATAGTTTAAAAAATAGTAAAAATTGTTTTCTAGTTTCATATATTACCTAATTTGTCTTACTACATGATGCGCTGTACTTAATCAATTATTAAAATTGTGAAAGCTTCTACTTGCATTGTTGGATTTCCCTCAACTTGTTACATTTTAATCGTTTCTTCACTTTTTTATTACTTGTGATATTATGATAACTTACTTAAAGATAATGATATAGCACTCCATAATACTGGACACTCATAAAGTGATTGACATATTTAAAATAAACAGTAAACTCACTCTCAGGAATAATGCTTTTCTTGACAAAAAATAGCACCGAAGAGCACACATATATAATCAGAATTTTTGCAGACAAGGAAAGATAGCCCATTTTTAGTTCATTATACCAATCACCAGAAGGTCCTTCTTCTATAAGTTTCTATTTATATACTTGTAGTGATGAGTAAATACATTTTTCCCATGACCACTTAACACACACTAGATAGAACTGTTGTTGAAATTCTTGTGTTTATGTTGAGCTATACTTTACATTTTTCTCACTTTCACACATTTATTCTAAACTGACTTTTGGAGCAAACATACAAGCCTACTCTTCCATGTATGAGACATTATTTTAAAAATTTTTAAATTCTTCCTACACAACCAAATCTAATTCCTTTACTCTTCATAGGACATGTTTTCTGTGCTCACCCTAATGAAGGACATTTACTTGCTTCTGAATTTATTTCATTTTGTCAATGCATGTCTTAAAAAGTGTTGCCCAGAAATGTTACCATTTTTTTTCCTGCTTGTTTGATGCTATACTTCTATTACTTCAGCAAGAAATTACATTCGCTTCTTAAAGGCAGATACATCACACTGTTCATTCCTATAGAACCTTTCTTCATCTTTTTTCCACAAATAATGCTATCAAATATGTTTTCCTTCAAAATTTTATATTAATACAAAGGATTTTATGATCCTTTGTTGAACTGCATGTCATTATTTTTGGACCTATATATTTGGACCTCTTAGATTTTATTAAAGTAAAATTCTGTCCTCTCTAAACTTATTGCTCAGAAGCAGAGAAATGTGCTATACCAATGGCTTTCCTTTTTCCTCAGAATCTTAGGGGAATGGTTCCAAGGATCCTGGTATGGGCTAGGGAGAGTGGGGGTAGTAAGCCAAGTAGAGGGAACTCTAGCTTTCCTAATCAGATTCAACCAGAGCAGGTGTTTTTGTTTTATTTTATTTTACAAATTAAACTTCTGATACAATTTGAAGAAATAGTTCAGGACTTAAGAATAGTTTGTGAAAATCACTGAACTATTTATAATCCTTTATGGACCCTCCAGTTCCATGAATAAAACTTGTCTTAATTGTGGTAGTTTAATAATAAAGGAAGGAGAGAGGGGGAGATTCTGAATATAAAGCATTTAAGAATCAATATAGAGAGGTTTTAAACAACATACCAATTAGCTTTTCCTCCATTGGTTATCCACATCTTCTGACCATTAATAATATACTCATCTCCTTTTTTTTCTGCTTTGGTCTTTATAGCAGCTACATCAGAGCCTGCTCCAGGTTCTGTTACACAGTAGGCCTTGAATATATGGAAATAAGAGAAAATAATTATATGTTAATTATTAAATTATGAACATTTAGAACCAGGAGGGTATTTTATTTTTTAAGTCAGTATTTTAAATACTTTAAAATACTTAACAATAAAATGTTCTTACAGAATCAAACTACTCAAATGTAAAAACATTTAATATGTAATTTAAAACTAGATGTAGGATACCAATAAACCATATCAAAAATTACATTGTTAGGTATCTTCAACCAAGTTAAATAAATTTCACACGAACTCATTCATCCAAACATTTATTGAGTAGTATCTACCATTTACCAGGTTATGAAGGAGGAGATGGAAGAGCCAGAGATGAAAGACATCCTGTCTTCAAGATTTTTACAATGTAGCAGTGGAGATGAATATTATATTGTAATTATATATCTAAGTATTAAAGTCACACACAATGGGCTTAAGAAACTATCTTAGCTTTAGGGTGTCAGAAAGCTTCCCAGAGGTGATGTTTAAATTAGGTCTCAAAAAGGAAAAGGAATTCTTAGGCGGTAAGGAAAAGGGGGAATGTGTATTCCAGGAAGAAGTAATACATATGCAATGATACCGAGATAAGAAGCAGGGTTACTCAGTGTTTGTGATACAAAAGTACCAGATTCTATGCATTCTGTGCATGTAAGGGAATGGTAGAAATTAGTCTGGAAAGAAAAGAAGGGAACAGATGACAAAGAACACTTTATATTACACTAAGAAGTTAAAATTTTATCTGGTGGAAAAAGGGAAGCCTCTTAATTAAGGCTCTTCAACAGATGTGTGACAAGATGTAAGCAGAATGGATAAAGGGAGTGGTGGAAGGCAAGCAATGGGTAGCTGAAGTTCATTCAAGTTTACTGAGTGACAGGTACTGGGAATACAAGGCCTAAAGACACAAGTTCCTTACCCTTAAGGTACTTATAGTCCAAAGAGAGAAACCTTAACAGTTAATTTTAATTCAAAGTAGTAAGGGTACATAGGGACATTAGAAATGACTACTTAGACCTGTAGAGGGTGGGAGGTGATGAGTGGTAAGTAAGATGAAAAGAAGAATAATAAGTAATACTCGTTGAAGGAGATAAGTCTTGAAGGACAAATAAGTGAGGCAAGCAGATCTAGGCATGGAAGAATGAAACAGCAGTTGTACAAGGCAAAGTACTAGCAGTTCAGTACTGGAATGTAAAGTATGAAAGTGAAAGCCATGAAAACAGGCTAAAAAGGCAGCCAGGGACCTGGTCCTGGAGGCTGAGGTGTATGCCATGCTAAGGAGAGCAGACTTTTTTATGCATTCAACAGAAGTTTATCAAACACTTGCTATTGTGCCACAGAACCTGGGCTTCAGGGAAATCCAGAGCAGCCTAGTGCGGAAAAGTGAGGAATATACATGCATTTTTCTGAGGATGTCAGATTCTAAAACGCGTTCACAAACTAAAAAAAAATATTAGATACCACTGCTATTGATGAAATGGAAACACAATGTTTTTGTAAATGCAGGAAAGTGTCAGATTTACATTTTAGATAGTTTATTATTACAGAAGTATAAAGGACAGATTTAAGGGGAGGTAATAATAATAACTTTTTACTATCTTCCAGGTGCTGTTCTAAGTACTTGACTCATTTAAACCTCACAATAATTCTTATGACACAAGTACTAGGTGTCTACATTTTATAAATAAGGAAACTGAGACAGTGAGGTTAAGTAATTTTCCCAAGTTCACAGATCTAGTAAGTGGCATAAATACCTACATAAGAGTGGAGTTAGGGACACAAATTATGCAAGAAAGAAAGCTTAAACTAAGAAGCAAGATAAGGCAAGAAGATAAGATGAAGTTTAGAATTGTGGTGTGAAATCCACAGGACACAATGACTGAATAGGATGT
This sequence comes from Orcinus orca, assembly GCF_937001465.1. Taxonomy (NCBI): domain Eukaryota; kingdom Metazoa; phylum Chordata; class Mammalia; order Artiodactyla; family Delphinidae; genus Orcinus; species Orcinus orca. The sequence continues at coordinate 146,995,411 of NC_064559.1, forward strand.
TGGAGAGCTAAAGAGGATGTTATGATGACTCAATTTTTTAGTTTAGGAAGCTTCTAATTAGGGATAATCTCAAAGAGAAGCAGTACTATAGAGTGGGAAGAAAATAATTTGGTTTGGGACACACTTCACTTAAGATATTTGAGTCTAGGGCTTCCCTGGTGGCGCAGTGGTTGAGAATCTGCCTGCCAATGCAGGGGACATGGGTTCAAGCCCTGGTTTGGGAAGATCCCACATGCCGCGGAGCAACTAGGGCCGTGAGCCACACTACTGAGCCTGTGCGTCTGGAGCTTGTGCTCCACAACGAGAGGCTGCGACAGTGAGAGACCCGCACACCGCGATGAAGAGTGGCGCTCACTCACCGCAACTAGAGGAAGCCCTCGCATAGAAACGAAGACCCAACACAGCCAAAAATAAGTAAATAAAATAAATAAATAAATAAAAATACAAGTTGGAAAAAAAACATATTTGAGTCTAGCTAGGAAGAAATGTCTAATAGATAAGTTCATATAGGAGGGTAAAGGTCAGGCGAGAGATAAGGGCTGGAACTGGAGACTTAACAGACTACTCAGTGAATATACCAAAACTTAACACAAGACAGGGAGACTGATTTGCCAACTTAAGTCAAGAGTAAGCTTTATGTAAATCAACAGTGCTAATGCTATAAGCTATATTTACAAAAGAATAGTATCTACCTCTTCCTATCTTTGTGCTCTTTACACAATTCTTGGATGACACCTTTGGTCCAGAAGACCTTAATTAAGAAGAAAATACGGATTTATGAGAAAGAGACCTGGAAAATCTCAAAGAGACACATCTTTTTTGCAACCCTCTGGATCTGTGAGAGAGAACAGGGCCCAGAAGGATCAGCTCCAGACTTGCTCCAACTCGAGGCTTTCAGTAACTCCCTTCTCTTCAAGCTCCCCACTCAGCCCAACATTTTAATCTTTCAGTCTTTCTCCCTCCTTCATCATCCTCTGTTTATTCACCTTTTCCATTCACCTGTCTCATTTTCTCATTCTTTCTGATTGCCCTGCTCTCTCACACTCACATCCCCTTGCAGATCATCTTTCTGTTGCAGACTATACTGATGGCCTATTTCCAAGAGCAGCAGGTTTGAATCAGCTCCAGTTTAAAATGAAGGTGGGGGGTGGGGGCAAGGCCAGGAGGGGATATTAAAAAAAAAAAAAGTATCTAAAATAAGAGTGATGGAACCATGCTACTCTGTACTCATCAGACCATACTAGAGTACTATATTTAGCTCTATAATAATATTTTTGAGTCAATGATTACTAAGAAGGCGGTGGGACTTTACTGTGTTGTATGAAGAAAAGATGAAAAAATTGGGACTAATTTGCTTAGAAAAAAGTAAGATCCACATGACAGCCATATTAAAATACCTGAAGGGCTATACAGCCAAGGGAGAGGATTTGAACTGATAGGAGAAAACTAGTGTGAAATTATTCAAACTTATTGAACACCTATTATGGTATCAGGTGGTGAAGTTATAAAAGGAAATGACACAATCCTTTCCCTCAGGAGCATGCAATCTAGAAGAGCTTTCTAACAGTCAGGGACACTCCCAAATGGAGCTGCTTCAGGAAGTTGAGGCTCCTAGACATGAAAACATGAGCTAGATGGCCTTTTCACAGGTGTGCTATAGAGGAGATTCAGGTGTCATGTAGGTTAACTGCATTACTCTTCTACCTAGATGTTCAAAGATGTTTTCAGCATCACAACAAAAAAAGTATTATACAAATGAACTGCCCAGAAAAGATAACTCTTTAAAGTACCAAAATTATATTTTAAGTAACTTTGGGAATTTCTTTTCCTCTGAAATATGCTATTAGACATTCCTCTGCTTTATAATAAGGCATAGTTTTTATTTTTTTTAACTTTTTCATAAATTTATTTTATTCTTACTTATTTTGGGCTGTGTTGGGTCTTTGTTGCTGCACGCGGGCTTTCTCTAGTTGCGGCAAGCAGGGGCTCCTCTTCGCTGCAGTGCGCGGGCTTCTCATTGCGGTGGCTTCTCTTGTTGCGGAGCATGGGCTCTAGGCACGAGGGCTTCAGTAGTTGTGGCTTGCAGGCTCGAGAGTGCAGGCTCAGTAGTTGCGGCGCACGGGCTTAACTGTTCCACGGCATGTGGGATCTTCCCAGACCACGGCTCAAACTCCTGTCCCGTGCGTTGGCAGGTGGATTCTTAACCAATGTGCCACCAGTGAAGCCCAAGGCATAGTTTTTAGAACTTATGAAGTGTATGAGTTTGTGTGTTGCCATGCACAATGGCTGGTTCTTCAGAGTTGCTCTTGTCTTATTTGATTGTTTCCTAGTAAGTAAAATTAACTTTATAATGCTCTTTCAGCAGAAGCCATTTTTGTTTCCAGTGCAACTTGTTCTCTTAAGTCAAGCAAATTAATAACATTCTTTTATGCATAATTATTTATGAAGAATTTATTATTTACTTAATTTGCATAATTCTATGAATTCTATAATTCTATGAATAATACATTTTGGGTAAGGATCTAAGGGTCTACCAGGTTGTTAACCTATGAGCAGGAACCCAGTTTGGGTGGGTTTTTTATTTATTTATTTTTTTGTGGGGGGGGGGGCTGTGTTGGGTCTTCGTTGCTGTGCACGGGCTTTCTCCAGTTGCAGCGAGCGGGGGCTACTCTTTGTTGCAGTGTGCGGGCTTCTCATTGCAGTGGCTTCTCTTTCTTGTGGAGCACAGGCCCTAGGCACATGGGCTGCAGTAGTTGTGGCATGCGGGCTCAGTAGGTGTGGCTCACTGGCTCTAGAGCACAGGCTCAGTAGTTGTGGCACACAGGCTTAGCTGCTCTGCGGCATGTGGGATCTTCCCAGACCAGGGCTCGAACCCGTGTCCCCTGCATTGGCAGGCAGATTCTTAACCACTGTGCTGCCAGGGAAGTCCCAAGAGCCCAATTTTATTCATTGTTTTATTCCAAGTCCACCTGGTACACAGTATTCAAATATTTAAAATGAGTAGAACATTATACTTTTCTTTATTAGTGATGATATCACCACCTTATCTTTGTATAGTTTACTAAACAATTTTGCATTCATTCTCTACTAATTTTTTCTTTTTTGCCTTACACTCTAAAGTGATTGGAGGTAGTTCATACAATGCATGCTTTTTAAAAAATCAGGAATTAAGTGAAAATAAAGATAAACCGGAAAGAATAATATACTACAACACATGCTTCGAGGTTCAAATAATTACTAATGGAGGACTATAAAACTGGCTCTGTGCTTCCTACTTACCAAAACAAAAAAAATACTATACTGTAGTTACAAGTGTAAACTGCCTATAAGCTGAAGTCTGGCATATAGCAGGGAACTCAGATATTGAGTAAATGAATGGATGAATGAATGGCAGTTAAAGAAAAACAAAGTATCCCCTGGCCATGAGGTATGAAAGAAATTACTATATTTTTGCAAAAGGGACACTATGTGAAGATATTCTTATAAAAACATAAGCATTTTGTTTTATGTTTACTATATCTTTTTAGATGTTATACGACCAAAATAGGTGTGTATAACAATACAGAAGAAAATACAGAAGAGACTTTGAGGCTAAGTAACTATATAAGATCATATTGCTATTATATGGCTTGAAGCCAGGTCTTAGGACCCCAAGTTCAGTGTTCAGTTACATTTCAGCTACTTCTCAGTTCCACTGGAAATACATGGTTTTATGACAAGAGTTTTCTTTATCATGTTATGCTTTTTCAGACACTTATGAGTTCTTAGACCATGTTTGGACAAGTAAGTTTACTGAATGTCTTGCCCATAACAAGCTTGTCCTAGTAGTCTAATACTTGTTTCCAGTTGTCTAATACTGCATATATTTTAGGTATATACTTTTTAAAATATATACTATATTTTAGGTATATACTTTTTGAAAGATTTAATCCAATCTTTGAAAAATAAATATGATTTCTAACTTATTATTGATATTTTAATACTATATGTGTAATATATATGCAATAATATAATTAGTTTTGATTTTTAGAAAATGTTTTTGCACTAAGTGGTATTAAAAAATAATTATAGTATCATCCTGATTTATTTCTGTACTCACTTTCCTCAGCAAGAGTATAACTGATCACATGATCTGGTAAGAGATTAAGTCTTAAGAACATGCACTAACACTGTAACTGTAAATTAACTCCAAAAACTCATCATCTTTTTCTGTATCAATTTTTACCATGACATTATTATTATTATTAATTTTTTTTATTGGGTGCTTCAGGTCTTAGTTGTGGTATGTGGGATCTTCGTTGAGGCACACAGGATCTTTCACTATGGCACACGGGCTTCTCTCTTGTGTGGCGTGCAGGTTTTCTCTTCTCTAGTTGTGGAGCACAGGCCCCAGGACGTCTGGGCTCTGTCGTTGAGGCACGTGGGTTCCAGGGCACATGGGCTCTGTAGTTTGCAGCACGCAGGCTCTCTAGTTGAGGCACACGAGCTCAGTAGTTATGTCGCACGGGCTCAGTTACCCTGCAGCACGTGGGATCTTAGTTCCCTGACCGGGGATCAAACCCACGTCCCCTGCATTGTAAGGTGGATTCTTTACCACTGGACCACCAGGGAAGTCCCCTACCATGACATTATTATTTTTTTTTAATAAATTTATTTATTTATTTTTGGCTGCATTGGGTCTTCGTTGCTACGTGTGGGCTTTTCTCTAGTTGTGTCGAGGAGGGGCTACTCTTCGTTGCGGTGCATGGGCTTCTCATCGCAGTGGCTTCTCTTGCTGCGGAGCACGGGCTCTAGGCACATGGGCTTCAGTAGTTGTGATGCATGGGCTCAGTAGTTGGCTCGTGGGCTCTAGAGCGCAGGTTCAGTAGTTGTGGCGCACGGGCTTAGCTGTACTGCAGCATGTGGAATCTTCCCAAACCAGGGCTCGAACCCATGTCCCCTGCATTGGCAGGCAGATTCCTAACCACTGCACCACGCAGGGAAGTCCGACATTATTTTTAAAAGCAAAAATCTAAGGAATTTAAATATTCAACAATAGGGAATAGTGAAATAATATATAGTACATCAATTAGCATATTATGTAGTCATAAATATCACAGTATTTAAAAAGAAGTAGAGCATAAGAAAATGCTCGTTATGTTAAAAAGGATGTAAAACTGCATATATAATATGACCTTAATTGTGAAAAATACATTTATATGTATTAAAAAATCTAATAGAGTATACAATAAGACAGTTATAGCAGTTAACTTCATATCTGAGGGATTACAGACGTTTTTGTTCTTCTTCATACCTTTCTAAATCTTCTATACTATTTTTACAATCTGAAAGTTTTTAAAATATTAATTCTAAAAAGTTTAAATAAAACATATGTAGTATAATTTCATAAATATTATTGAGAGTTAACTGACTCTCAGTAGAAATTAATCAATATTTTTCATTAATATACCTATTGACTATTTTCATTTTCACCCTTGGCTTCATATTTTGAGTACATCAATTGCACTAGATACATATTTGAATAATATTATGCACTAGAAGGGGGAAAATGTACAGTAAACCTTTATTAATTCAGAAGTTAGAATAATTCAGGGACTAGAGTGAATGTATTTTTACATATACTGAAGATATTAATAACAAAACTGCCAAAGAAATGTTTAAAATACTTGAACTACTTTTAAAGACTCTAATATTTTAGAAATACCTATTTATAAACAGTAAGATAATTACAAATATTCATATCAGTGTATAAGTTAGGTTCTCCAAAGCATCTCTATGCTACAATTTTTTAGCCTATTTCTAATATTATATACATTACAAGAAAAGAATCTGGATGTTTCACACAATTCTTAGACAATATTGAGAATTAGCCTACTAAGTAACTCTCACCTGTTAAAACAAATTGACAACTAAGTAGGAAATACATATAAATGTCTTCATAAGTTTACCTGAAATTTAGGTACCTGAAATAAATAAAAAACATTTATTTTCAAATACTAATTTCTACTCTTTCAGACCAATTCTCACAGCTCAAAATGATAACAATTTACTATATTTTGGTATCACAATCACACCCTAGACTGAAATCTGTTTGACTAATAACCAAAAGAAAGAAAAATCCTATGTAAAGTCACTTTCAGTATAGAACTGCAGCATGCATGTGTGTAAAATGTGTAAGAATATCTTTCATAAAAAAATCCAATTTAGGGACTTCCCTGGCAGTCCAGTGGTTAAGACTCTGTGCTTCTACTGCAAGGGGCACAGATTTGATCCCTGGTTGGGGAACTAAGATCCCGCATGCCTCATGGCACAGCCAAAATTAATTCCAATTTAAAAATTTGTTGAGGGCTTCCCTGGTGGTGCAGTGGTTGAGAGTCCGCCTGCCGATGCAGGGGACATAGGTTCATGCCCCGGTCCGGGAAGATCCCATATGCTGCGGAGCGTCTGGGACCATGAGCCATGGCCGCTGAGCCTGTGCGTCCTGACCCTGTGCTCTGCAACAGGAGAGGCCACAACAGTGAGAGGCCCCCATACCGAAAAAAAAAAAAAAAAAAAATTGTTGAGTAGTTCTCAGAAAATTAAATAAAATCTATAAATATCCTCCTGAAGTCACTCAGTGATTCAACAAACAAACTGTTATCTTTTCAGTCATATTAATTTCTTATTAGTTCAAAAAACTACTAGTTCAAACACCTACTGTCATGTATTCCATCTGAACTTCCTGACACAACTGCTCAGTTCTAGAGCTCTGGAGTGCTCCATTAAGTAGCTATTACTTTCCTGGAAGTAAGCTAGAGGATTGTTATGATACTTTTCTGGCATCCCAGAAACATTATAAGTAGGTATCTTTCTTCTGGAAATAAGCAAGAGGATTATTTTATGACACTTTCTGGCATTCCAGAAACATCACTGTACCTAAATATGTTGCTTTTGCCTTAATGTGCTGTAGCCCAGTGTATACATACAGACTGAAAGGGAAAAAGAGCACACTTATTCACTTCTTTAAATGTGAAATAAAGCAGCAGCTACACATACTCACACACATCATTGGCTCCTCAGTCAGTCTCCCCAAATATTTCTTTTGTTGTTGATCATTTCCAGCAATAATAACAGGCATTTGCTATCAACCAAAGAAAAGTGATATTAAAAAAGCAAGATATTTTAAAATTAGGTATGTAAATTGAAATACTTAATTCAAAACATGAGAACTATTTTTCCCCAAGGGTAAGTCCAAAGAATTGGCCTTTATTCTGCTTCTAAGTTAGAGAGCTAAAACCACAAGGATATAAATCTATTAATCCAAGTATTTTCATAAAACAAAGTTATATAGGACTTGTTGGTAATATAATATATAAAAATCTACTGTAATAAGATACACAAGTAGAGAATTAAATTTATGGACTTCCCTGGTGGCACAGTGGTTAAGAATCCGCCTGCCAATGCAGGGGACACGGGTTCGAGCCCTGGTCCGGGAAGATCTGACATGCCACGGAGCAACTAAGCCCGTGTGCCACAACTACTGACCCTGCGCTCTAGAGCTCGTGAGTCACAACTACTGAGCCCGTGCACCACAACTACTGAAGCCCACGTGCCTAGAGCCCGTGCTCCGCAACAAGAGAAGCCACGCAATGAGAAGCCTGCGCACTGCAATGAAGAGCAGCCCCCACTCACTGCAACTAGAGAAAGCCTGCCCACAGCAACGAAGACCCAATGCAGACAAAAATAAACAAACAAAAAAAGAATTAAATTTACAATAAATGACATGGTATATATGATCAGGTGTCCTAAGAATTACTCACTACATTTCAGCATTGCCAGCAGTGGCAGCAAGCCATCCCAATCCTTCTCCTGAATGCCCTTACCTAAGAATTGCCACTGAAGCCACAGCCAAAGTGTACAGTTTCCCACAGAGACAGCTAGGACTCCAAGTACTAAATACAACAGCCAAAATGATCAACTCATGGAAAAGAACTCCAGGCTTCACTGCAGAATCTCGTGTTCCTTTTTAAAGAAAACTGTGTTCCACCAGCTAACCTAACTTAGTACTGTTTCATTAACAACAGCTCAGTTAAGTAATTCATTTTCTAGGTAACTTACCCCCAGAGAATTTCCTTCAATAGCAGTCTGAACCCCTGTACATCCATAAGCCATTTCTTCAGTAATTAGACAGCTATCAAAAGTTCCAAGTCCAAGACCTCCTACAGTATCAAAATGTTTTAAGAGCCCATTATAACATATAGCACACCTCAATAGAAATAAGGGTCAACTATTTAAATTACTTCCAATATAACCTAATTGATTTTAACAGCAAATTTGCAAAAACAGTATCTATAACACTAGAAACTAAAAGTTTTCTGGCTAGTACAGTAACAAAGTATACTTCTCTAAAATAAGTTTTAAAATTTCAAAAAATTCTCTTACTATTTGTAATCTGGACCTGTCTTCCTGTTTCAGCTTGATTTTGTAAAAACTTGATTCAACTCTGCTAAAATTTTAACCTTTTGACTGACGAAAGGAGTGAAAGGAAAGTCTCAATAAAATGTAAAATCAAAGGTAGAATTAAAATGCAACAAATCAACTAACTGTAGAGATAGAAGTTACCAAGGATTAGGATCAAGTTAACATCGGAACCAGTTATAAAGAAGGAAGAATGCCTCTAAGTGTTGAGTACAAGGCTTCTAAAAGCTGACAAGTACTGAAGTCTGAACAGTGGCACAAAGGTAGAAAGCCATTTAATGGCAACAAATATCTGAAAGAATGACTGAATAGAATTTCAAAATTCTTCTTGTACATAGGCATTCTAGAATTAAAAATGTAAAGAAAGCTTACCACAACTTTCTGGAATGTGTGTATTCAATAAACCAAGTTCCCAGGCTCTTTTAATTAGTGGGACAGGGTACTGAAAGAAAAAAATAATAATAAAGATAAAAGCCAGTTATATTTAAAATCTATTTATATTTAAATCTTGTAAAATATGTCAAAGACTTTTCTCTCCTTAAAATGCATAAACCTACCTCGCCAGTCTTATCGTATTCTGCAGCAACTGGGATTATTTCCTCCCTGGCAAATTTACGAGCAGTAGCTTGAAATTCTTTCTGCTGTTCAGTGAACACTAAGGGAAAGTTATTTAGAAAACATTAAAATAGGACAATGAGTTGAGGGAAATGAAGTATGTGGAAATTTATATTTATAATGGAGAATTTAAACCAGGATAACAAGAAAGTCAGACTGCAATGTGCCTTCAGACTAATCAAGATTTCACTGTGCTATATGAATAAATCTATATCGATACTCATGCCAAAAAAGTAGGTAAGATTTCTAGCTTTTACAAATGAGTAACAGATATAAACTTGAGTTTTCCTCTTCCAAGTGTTAAGGTAAAAACAATTTTTCTTACTTATTATTAGTTCCAAAGCAGACTCATCAAACTTTGACTAACACTGAAATAAAACTAATACATACGACAATGCCCTGATCTCAAGAATCAATCTAATTAGGGAGATAAGATATGACCAGTGACCACAAACCAATAAAACTTGTTCCAAAATATCATATAATACTAATATCATAATTTCAATTTTATTCCTCCTTTAAACTCAGATAATTTAAGCTTATAAATTAGCACAAAGCAACTGGCAAAAGTGGTGGGAAAGCTTCTCAAATTAATGAAGTGAATAGGGTGACTGGACCGAGGACAGAAGCCAATTACCACCATACTTTTAAAAATCCATACTATCAAAGGATAGGTAAAATTTTAAAAAGATATAGGGTATTTCAGGTAAGAAGCATGAGAAAAAAGGTAGAAAGGCAAGAATGAGCATGAATGTTTAGGAGTATAGTAATCATTTCTATAGGGATGTATGAAATAAAATATAAAAGACATTAGAAATTCGGTGTTGAATCTCTCATTGTATAAATAAGGAAACAAAAGCCCAGACTAAGGAAACGATAGCTCCAGAGTCTTACAATGAATTAGCAATAAAAGTATACTTAGCATTTCAGTCTAGTGTTCTCTACATCACAACTTTACTTCTAAAATTGGGGCCAATTCGTATCAAAATTGTGAGTGGGTAAAGGGGAGGGAAGGCAAGGATCTATTACGTATTATTTGAGAACCTACTTTGATCCAGTTACTATGTGCTAGGACTTCACATATGTCATATAATTTAATCTTCAAATAAATCCTCTGTTGTAGATATTATCCCCATTTTATAGCTAAACAACCAGGTGCAACTGGTCATAGGTGTTATCCCTATTCCTTTTCTTGAGCTCCACAATCTCCCTCCTAAACACTCGTATCTATGTCATCTTCTGTCAGTCAGCGAACCACCACAGATTTCTCCTGCTAGTCTCTTACTATTGAGTATGAATCTGTACGTGACAAACTGAAACTAAGGAGCAACCATACCAAACCTATGCTAACATCTCAATAAGAAAATAAGATCCAGTGTCCCAAACTGCTATCCTCATGCTGTTTCAAAATTTTCACTTAATTCTGTTAAAAAAAAAAAAACTTTATAAAGATGTTAACAATCTTAAAAAATAAAATAAAAACCAAAAATGATAACCCTAGGGAGTTTTGAGTTTGTTATTTCTACCTGGGTGTGAGTTAATTAGCTCAGCTGCCTTTTAACTATTTTCTGAGACCAAGTGAACTGAGAAAATGGGTTTTCAACTAGAGGAAACGTAATAATTTTGAAGCAAAAAGCACTTTAGGGGGCAAAGGATGCTGAAGAAAGGGATTATTTTTCAAATTTTTTGCCTCGGTGGGGCTCTTCATTTTAGAGAGAAAAGGGAAGCAAAATTTTATTCCTTTTCCCTCCGACACCACATGGCTCCCTGATCCCCAAACTGAGAACCATATGTACTAGCACCAAACTGCAGTTCAGATATATTATGGACAAACCAGGCTCTGGCTTATTAGCAGGCACCTAGCACTTTGTAACTAATAAGTGTTTAAGAAGTATTTGTTGCATTCATTTCTAAGTTGAAGACTAGTCATATGTAGCAGTGAATTTGTTATTTATTTGGGGATATATACTTAAGAAAAATGGCAGAAATATATATGTATGCTGCTAATACAGATTTATGTATAGGGTATTATGATGGAGAAGAAAACAAGATCAGGAAGAATGGGTATGACTAACTGTGAACAACCTGTGGATGGTGATTGGTTCTATTCACTTACAGACATTACTAAGTTTGTTTACAAACATGTTTCAGATAAATACATATAGAAAGCTGCATACATACAACAAACAAAAGTTTAAAATCAAAACACAGAACAAAACATATACCAAAACTAAATCCTGATCCAGGTTCACGGTGTTGGACAGCTTTCGTATGTTGTGATCTCCAGTCAAAGCGAGAAAGACTTCTCAGTACCTACAAAGAACAATTTTATTACAATAAATTTGATAAATTAAACATGAGTCAAATAGAATACTGACAACACAAGTGAGTAGAACAGCTTCTTTGACCATATTCAAGAAAACAGTTTAAGTCATTACTTAAATGCTCTCAACCATAATTTGACTTCTGTATTAAGCCAATTATCAGATATTTGAACACCTATCATAAAGGAAATTCTTTTTTAAAAAAATGCAATGTGGAGAGATTGGTTCAAGATGGCGGAGTAGAAGGATGTGTGCTTACTCCCTCTTGTGAGAGCACCAGAATCACAACTGCTGAACAATCATCGACAGGAAGACACTGGAACTCACCAAAAAAGATAGCCCACTACCAAAACAAAGGAGAAGCCGCAATAAGATGGGAGGAGGGGCGCAAGCACAATAAAATCAAATCCCATAACCACTGGGTGGGTGACTCACAAACTGGAGAACAATTATACCTCAGAAGTCCACCCACTGGAGTGAAGGTTCTGAGCCCCATGTCAGGCTTCCCAACCTGGGAGTCCAGCAATGGGAGGAGGAATTCCCAGAGAATCAGACTTTGAAGGCTAGTGGGATTTGATTGCAAGATTTCAACAGGACTGGGTGAAACAGAGACTCCACTCTTGGAGGGCACAAAGTAGTGTGCACATCGGGACCCAGGGGAAGGAGCAGTGACCCTGTAGCAGACTGAACCAGACCTACCTGCTAGTGTTGGAGGGTCTCCTGCAGAGGTGGGGGGTGGTTGTGGCTCACCACGGGGACAAGGACACTGGCAGCAGTTCTGGGAAGTACACCGTGGTGTGAGCCCTCCCAGAGTCTGCCATTAGCCCTACCAAAGAGCGGGTAGGTGCAAGTGCTGAGTCGCCTCAGGCCAAACACCCAACAGGGAGGGAACTCAGCCACACCCATCAGCAGACAAGTGGATTAAAGTTTTACTGAGCTCTGCCCAACAGAGCAACAGCCAGCTCTACCCACCACCAGTCCCTCCCATCAGAAAGCTGGCACAAGCCTCTTAGATAGACTCATCCATCAGAGGGCAGACAGGAGAAGCAAGAAAAACTACAATTCTGTAGCCTGTGGAACAAAAACCACATTCACAGAAAGACAGACAAAATGAAAAGGCAGAAGACTATGTACCAGATAAAGGAACAAGACAAAACCCCAGAAAAACAACTAAATGAAGTGGAGATAGGCAACCTTCCAGAAAAAGAATTCAGAATAATGATAGTGAAGATGATCTAGGACCTCGGAAAAATAATGGCAGCAAAGATCAAGAAGATGCAAGAAATGTTTAGCAAAGACCTAGAAGAATTAAAAAACAAACACCTAGGAGAATTAAAGAACAAATAAACAGAGATGAACAATACAATAACTGAAATGAAAACTACACTAGAAGGAATCAATAGCAGAATAACTGAGGCAGAAGAACGGATAAGTGACCTGAAAAACAGAATGGTGGAATTCACTGCAGCAGAAAGAATTAAAAAAAAGAATGAAAAGAAATGAAGACAGCCTTAGAGACCTCTGGGACAACATTAAACGCAACAACATTCATATTATAGGGGTACGAGAAGGAGAAGAGACAGAGAAAGGACCCGAGAAAATATTTGAAGAGATTATAGTCGAAAACTTCCCTAACATGGGAAAGGAAATAGCCACCCAAGTCCAGGAAGCCACCCAAGTCCAGGAAATAGCCACCCAAGTCCAGGGAGCACCCAAGTCCCAGGTAGGATAAACCTAAGGAGAAACACGCCAAGACACACAGTAATCAAACTGACAAAAATTAAAGACAAAGAAAAATTATTAAAAGGAACAAGGGAAAAAGGACAAACAATATACAAGGGAACTCCCATAAGCTTAACAGCTGATTTCTTAGCATAAACTCTACAAGCCAAAAGGGAGTGGCATGATATATTTAAAGTGATGAAAGGGAAGCACCTATAGCCAAGATTACTCTACCCAGCAAGGATCTCATTCAGATTCAATGGAGAAAACAAAAGCTTCAGACAAGCAAAAGCTAAGAGAATTCAGCAGCACCAAACCAGCTCTACAACAAATGCTGAAGGAACTTCTCTAAGTGGGAAACACAAAAGAAAAGGTCCTACAAAAACAAACTCAAAACAATTAAGAAAATGGTGATAGGAACATACATTTCAATAATCACCTTAAATGTGAATGGATTTAATGCTCCAACCAAAAGACACAGGCTTGTTGAATGGATACAAAAACAAGGCCCATGTATATGCTGTCTGCAAGAGACTCAGTTCAGAACTAGGGATGCATACATACTGAAAGTGAGGGGATGGAAAAAGATATTCCATGCAAATGGAAATCAAAAGAAAGCTGGAGTAGCAACAATCATATCAGATAAAATAGACTTTAAAATAAAGAATGTTACAAGAGACAAGAAAGGACACTACATAATGATCAAGGGATCAATCCAAGAAGAAGATATAACAATTATAAATATATATGCACCTAACATAGGAGCACCTCAACACATAAGGCAAATGCTAACACCTATAAAAGAGAAAATCCACAGTAACACAATAATAGGGGACTTTAACACCTCACTTACACCAATGGACAGATCATCCAGAAAATTAATAAGGAAACACAAGATTTAAAAGACACCATAGACCAGATAGATTCAATTGATATTTAAAGGACCATCTGAAAACAACAGATTACACTTTCTTCTCAAGTGCACATGAAACATTCTCCAGGACAGATCACATCTTGGGTCACAAATCAAGCCTCGGTAAATTTAAGAAAACTGAAATCACATCAAGCATGTTTTCCGACCACAACAGTATGAGATTAGAAATAAATTACAGGGGAAAAAAAAAGTAAAAAACACAAACACATGGAGGCAAAACAATACATTACTAAATAACCAAGAGATCACTGAAGAAATCAAATAGGAAATCAAAAAACACCTAGGGACAAATGACAATGAACACATGACGAACCAAAACCTATGGGATGCAGCAAAAGCAGTTCTAAGAGGGAAGTTTATAGCAATACAACCCTACCTCAAGAAACAAGAAAAATTTCAAATAAACAATCTAACCTTACACCTAAAGAAACTAGAGAAAGAAGAACAAAGAAAACCCTAAGTTAATAGAAGGAAAGAAATCATAAAGATCAGAGCAGAAATAAATGAAATAGAAACAAAGAAAACAATAGCAAAGATGAATAAAACTAAAAGCTGGTTCTTTGAGAAGATAAACAAAATTGATAAACCTTTAGCCAGACTCATCAAGAAAAAGAGCGAGGAGTCAAATCAATAAAATTAGAAATGAAAAAGAAGTTACAACAGACACCACAGAAATACAAAGCAACATAAGAGACTACTACAACAAACTCTATGCCAATAAAATGGACAATCTGGAAGAAATGGACAAATTGTTAGAAAGGTATAACCTTCTAAGACTGAACCAGGAAGAAATAGAAAATATGAACAGACCAATCACAAGTAATGAAATTGAAACTGTGATTAAAAATCTTCCAACAAACAAAAGTTCAGGACCAGATGGCTTCACAGGTGAATTCTATCAAACATTTAGAGAAGAGCTAACACCTATCCTTCTCAAACTCCTCCACAAAAGTGCAGAGGAAGGAACACTCCCAAACTCATTCTATGAAGCCACCATCACCCTGATACCAAAACCAGACAAAGATACTACAAAAAAAGAAAATTGCAGACCAATATCACTGATGAATATAGATGCAAAAATCCTCAACAAAATACTAGCAGAGTCCAAAAACACATTAAAAGAATCATACACCATGATCAAGTGGGATTTTTCTGAGAGATGCAAAGATTCTTCAATATATGCAAATCAATCAATGTGATATACCGTATTAACAAACTGAAGAATGAAAACCATATGATCATCTCCATAGATGCAGAAAAAGCTTTTGACAAAATTCAACACACATTTACAACAAAAACTCTCCAGAAAGCAGGCACAGAGGGAAACTACCTCAACAAAATAAAGGCCATATATGACAAACCCACAGCAAACATCATTCTCAGTGGTGAAAAGCTGAAAGCATTTCCTCTAAGATCAGGAACAAGACAAGGATATCCACTCTCTCCACTCTTATTCAACATAGTTTTGGCAGTCCTAGCCACAGCAATCAGAGAAGAAAAAGAAATAAAAGGAATACAAATCAGAAAAGAAGTAAAACTGTCACTGTTTGCAGATGACATGATACTATAAATAGATAATCCTAAAAATGCCACCAGAAAACTACTAGAGCTAATCAATGAATTCAGTAAAGTTGCAGGATATAAAATTAATGCACAGAAATCTCTTGCATTCCTATATACTAACAACGAAAGATCAGAAAGAGAAATTAAGGAAAGAATCCCATTAACCATTGCAACAAAAAGAATAAAATACCTAAGAATAAACCTACCTAAGGAGGCAAAAGACCTGTACTTGGAAAACTATAAGACACTGATGAAAGAAATCAAAGATGACACAAACAGATGGAGAGATATACCATGTTCTTAGATTGGAAGAATCAATATTGTGAAAATAACTCTACTACCCAAAGGAATCTACAGATTCAATGCAATCCCTATCAAATTACCAATGGCATTTTTTACAGAACTAGAACAAAAATCGTAAAATTTGTATGGAGACACAAAAGACCCCCAATAGCCAAAGTACTCTTGAGGAAAAAAAAATGGAGCTGGAGGAATCAGACTCCCTGACTTCAGACTATAATACAAAGCTCCAGTAATCAAGACAGTATGATACTGGCACAAAAACAGAAATACAGATCAATGGAACAGGATACAAAACCCTGAGACAGACACACAAATATGGTCAACTAATCTATGACAATGGAGGCAAGGATATACAATGGAGAAAAGACAGTCTCTTCAGTAAGTGGTGCTGGGAAAACTGGACAGCTACATGTAGCAGAATGAAATTAGAACACTCCCTAACACCATACATAAAAATAAACTTAAAATGGATTAAAGACCTAAATGTAAGACCGAACACTATAAAACTCTTAGAGGAAAACATAGGAAGAACACTCTGACATAAATCACAGCAAGATGTTTTTTGACCCTCCTCCTAGAGTAATGGAAATAAAAACAAACAAATGGGACCTAATGAAACTTAAAAGCTTTTGCACAGCAAAGGAAACTATAAACAAGACAAAAAGACAACCCTCAGAATGGGAGAAAATATTTGCAAATGAATCAATAGGCAAAGGATTAATCTCCAAAATATATAAACAGCTCATGCAGCTCAATATTAAAAAAACAACCCAATCCAAAAATGGGCAGAAGACCTAAATAGACATTTCTCCAAAGAAGACATACAGATGGCCAAGAGGCACATGAAAAGCTGCTTAACATCACTAATTATTAGAGAAATGCAAATCAAAACTACAATGAGGTATCACCTCACACCCGTTAGAATGGGCATCATCTGAAAATCTACAGACAACAAATGCTGGAGAGGGTGTGGTGAAAAGAGAACCCTCTTGCACTGCTGGTGGGAATGCAAATTGATACAGCCACTATGGAGAGCAGTATGGAGGTTCCTTAAAAAAACTAAAAATAGAATTACCACATGACCCAGCAACCCCACTGCTGGGCACACAGCCAGAGAAAACAATTCAAAAAGACACAAGCACCCCAATGTTCACTGCAGCACTATTTACAATAGCCAGGTCATGGAAGCAACCTAAATGCTCACTGACAGATGAATGAATAAAGAAGATGTGGTACATATATACAATGGAATATTACTCGGCCATAAAAAGGAACAAAATTGGGTCATTTGTAGAGACATGGATGGACCTAGAGACTGTCATACAGAGTGAAGTAAGTCAGAAAGAGAAAAACAAATATTGTATATTAACACATATATGGAAAATCTAGAAAAATGGTACAGATGAACCATTTGCAAGGCAGAAATAGAGACACAGACGTAGAGAACAAACGTATGGACACCAAGGGGGGAATGCTGTGGGGGGGGATGAATTGAGAGACTGGGATTGACATGTATACACTAATATGTATGAAATAGATAACTAATAAGAACCTGCTGTATAAAAAATAAATAAATAAAATTTTTAAAAAATGTAATGCAGGGCTTCCCTGGTGGCGCAGTGGTTGAGAGTCCGCTTGCCGATGCGGGGGACGCGGGTTCGTGCCCCGGTCCGGGAAGATCCCACATGCCGCGGAGTGGCTGGGCCCGTGAGCCATGGCCGCTGAGCCTGCACGTCTGGAGGCTGTGCTCCGCAACCGGAGAGGCCACAACAGTGAGAGGCCCGCGTACCGCAAAAAAGAAAAAGAAAAGAAAAGAAAATGCAATGCAACTAAAACTGATTAGTAGTATTTGCACTACTAACATGGAGTGTTTCCAAGACAAATACCAATCAGGGGTAGTGGTAGACTTAGAACCACTATTCGAGAAATCTCATCTACAAGTTCTAGAACATTTGTGATTGGGGAGTTGGAACGGGGTGGGGGGCAACAATAGTATGGTACCATACATTCAAGAGTTGCCTAGTCCATCAACTTTGATACCCTGTCTCTGGAGAGCCTCCCAGGAATGCCTCTGGGAATCTTCCCCTTGGAGGATCCCATTTTCTACGATACCTCACTTTATTTAATAAAACAAATTAGCCTAAAACAATTTTCTATATTTTCTGCTGTTGTCTGTAAGTATTCTTAGAATATTCTAAGCCAAGGGTAAGCACACTATGGTACCCACCAGTTTTGTAAATAAAATTCTGTAGGAACACAGCCATACCATATTGTCTATTGCTGCTTTCACAGCAGAGTTGTGAAACCATAAGGTCCACAAAGCCAGAAATATTTACTGTCTCTTTACAGTGTCAACCCTATTCTAAACCATTAATATACTACTTGTCTTAATACCTGAAATACATGCATATTTCTTCAAAAAATATATATAAAAAATATAAGCAGATATTATTCCTTTGCAATCCATTTTTATACTCACAACAGTTCAATGTACACAAAAAGTAACCACTCGCATTTATTAAAGTTATCAAACTGGAAATCATACTGGAACTCCCAAGTAAATGTTTGAGGACAGCCAAAATTACACAATTTATACTTCAAGGAATTTGATGGAACTAAATTCTAGTAAGCTAGACATTGAAAGAAAAGAGCAACTCAACAATATACTAAAAGATCAAGAATTGAACTTGCTTATGTTTTTCAAAATCTGTGAAAAGAAAGTGTCCACTTTGTAGATGACAACTTGAACTTGTAAACAGAATTATCTACATTTAAGGTGACAATGAAGACTGTCAAATATCTTAATTTAAATAACCCTTTCAAAGTGATAACATACTTTATACTACAATTTTGAAAAAAATAGAGTACAAAAATTCATATCTTCTTTGCAATTTTCATTAATTTTATTTTGGAAGTAAAACATGGTTTCTCTGATACTCATTGTCCAGTCATCATAGACCAAACCTATTCTTCTTTAGTCACATTCCACGTATTAATGCACTGAATCTTTCGGTCAATCCTAAGATTAAGGAACTATTTTTATTCTTATGTTGCATATGTAGAAACTGAGGCTCAGAAAAGTCAAGTAAAATTGGCCAAGGTCACTCTACTTACTATTAGGAACCAGGATTATTATTCTAACATTTACTTTCATGAACTCATGCCATCAACCACCTTGCTATACTGCGCTTTCAATTTAAGTATCCTAATTGGTTATTAGATTCCAAAAAACAAACAAACAAAAAAACCCCCACAAAAATCAGACCAAAAAACTTGACCCTTCTAAATGTGTTTTGACAGCATTGCACAAAATTAGACCTCACAATACAGGTAAAATGGTCTGCTGGGAGACTTTAAATAGGGAATTATTAGTGTATCTAAAATAATTTACAAAAAGTTTACATATGATTTTTCAGGAAAACATGTTATGTAAAACAAAGTACAAAGGTAGCTACAGCCAGGGAACAATGCCCAAAGCCCTGTTAATTAACTTTTCAAACCTGGAAAATGAGGCTAATCTTACTGGGTAATTGCAGAGATGATTAAAATAAGATAATATCTTGGAAGCTTAATACTATATAAATATTGGTTACTACTGTGAGCTCTCTGATCAGAACAATGGAATTCCAAACCTCCAAAAGGCAGCAACTTTAATCAAGCATTAACTCTGCAATAACAGCACAGATATAATTAAGGACTTTTGCATATTTCTTAGGAATTAGTCTTAGTTTTATGGGAGTGTCAAAGAAGAGATACAGGGGTATAAGTTTTCTGGATAGGTTTTTCTATTTCCTTTTTTTGCAAGATTGAGAAATCCCTCTTTTTTTCTGGTGTCAGAGTTTAAAATCATTTTTTAAATCCTCCAATCTCTGCCTTCAGAGTCCATTAACCTGCATAACAATGACAAATATTGGGCAAAAATCCATTAGAATTACTCTAAATTCTAAATCTGCTACTATTTTGGTACAGGGCATAATGTTCTTAATTATAAATGACATTTAAATGGCAGTCTTGTGTGACTATATAAATAATAAAGCTAGCAAAATATATCTAGTGACTGAGACAATTTCAAATCTGTGAGACAACACTAGAATATACAAACAAGCTTCAAAGAAAATTGTGCCGTATGATTTACTTTCCTCTTTTTTTAACGTACACAACGTGGAGGCATCTCCCTCCATATTACGAAAACAAAAGCATATTAAACTTTTTAAGTATCCTAATGAGCAGCTGCCCCGTTTTCCTTTTCCCCGTGACTTGGCAGGCTGCACTTTGTAGTACAGGGGTCCCCAACCCCCGGGGCCGCAGGATACCAGGCCGCAGCCTGTTACGAACCAAGACGCACAACAGGAGGTGCGTGGTGGGCTAGCGAGTGAATCTTCACCTGGGCTCCGCATCGCTCGCATTACCTCCTAAACCATCCCCCCACTCCCATGGGAAAAATTCGTCTTCCATGAAATCGGTCCCTTGTGCGAAAAAAAGGTTGGGGACCGCTGTTGTAGTATACATCAATTGCAGAATAAAATTTACTTTATGACCTTCTTCTTAGGCTGGGGATAGAAAGCCAGTAGAGAGTTTTCCCCAAGACATACTAGTTCAGCAAAAACTAGTTAGTTCAGGGTTGTAATTCTGAGGCACCGGCCAATTCAGAGATGGATTTACTTCGAGATAGGATGGGATACCTCCGGAAAACCTTTGGAAGGGTCTCGGGCCAGAGGAAGATAAGCGATATTCTCAAAAGTGGACGCCGCCTATATCGGGGGCAGCTGCCGAGGGGATAGAGGAAAGTGAAAACGCAGGAAGCATTCCGTCCCACAAGGAGAGGAGGGGGTGGGCGTGAAAGTCAGGGTCCGGAATCCAGGCTATTGCCAGAGGTGGGGTAAGGAGGGCTAAGGCGCCCCGAAGCGGACTCCTTCCTTATCACCGCTTCCCACACCGCCCCCCCCGCCACACCTATTTCCGGTCCAGGTCCCCCTCGCCAAGCACCACAAGCTCCATTTCCCACCCGCGCCGAGCCCTGCTCTTCCTCTCACCCCGCAGCTTCGCCTAAACAGCGCTGCCATGTTGACTCTCCGTCCGGCTACTCAGTCTCTAATCTACCAGTTTGTGCCAAGACCGCTGACACGCAGGACGCTGGACCCGTCTGGCCCCGCCCATGTCTGGCACAGACCACCCTCCAGGGTGTGGGCGGGGCCCAGGGGCGGGGCCTCCGAACGCTCGCTAGGTGACCTCGCCTGCGCCTTCAGCGCCATCTTGGCGGCCTTGGTGCCTGAAGAGCCGAGAGGGGTGGTCCCTGAAAAGGCTTCGCTTCCCGCTTGTCCTTTGAGTTTAGACGATGCGCCCTCTTGGGGGGAAGCTGAGGCTGACAGCGGTGCGGAGAAGGAACCGGGAGGGCGGCAATGGCGAGGGAGGCGGGAACTGGGCGGGCTGCTGGCGCCAAGCGGGGAACTGGCGGGGCACCGGGCTGGCGGAGAATCTGGGTGAGACGGCGAGGTGAGGAGCCTGGCGAAAAGACGTCTCCCTGGCTTTCGACCTTGACTTTTAACCCGGAGAAACCTATCAAACCCAAATCATTTCTGCCTTGACGATTCAAAGTATACTTTACTCTCAAACGCTGGACACAAAGCTAAACGATGTTCTGTGTTGAAGAAAATTTAAACAAAGGGAATTTAATCAACGAAGTAAATTTGATCTTCCGGCATATTTCCAAGGCTACTTATTACTGTACACGTGTGTAGAAATAAGGGTGCAAGGTGAGCCTATCTAAAGCTTCTGGCTCAGCGAATGAATGTTGGAAGTCAATGTCTGCCTGAAGAATTATATTTAAAGTCACCCTTTCCAGTTAGACCCTGAGTTCTGAGATAACTCTGGTGTTTTAAAGCCGGGGGATTTTTAAAGCTGTCAAGGTTTGGTGGCTCTTTGTGAAAGCTAGTAAAAGCCCAGTGCAAGTCGAGAGTATAAATGTTTCCCATAATTCCCAGGACTTTTTATTTTTATTGTACCATCCTAATTTTAGGCCCTCAGCACTCACCCCTAAATCTTGTCACTAACTTAACTTTTCTTGCCTAGTAGAGGCTGACCATAATCTAATTCTAAGTCAATTGTTTACCTTCTATATCCTGTTACTGTACTCCCCTACAAGAACCTTCCACTTTGTCTTCTGGAAATTTAAGATGTATTTATTGCAGACTGAGTACAAGACAGAACATTAATTAAGAGCTAAATTAAAAGTACCAGGGAAATTCAGTAAAGGGAGAATGCAGTTTGTCCTGGAATCAGCAAGGAAGCTCTCGAAGAGGTAGGTAAAACACAAAATGGACTGTTAAAGATGGGTAGGATTTGACTTCTTTTTTCCAATTTCTTATTGTGAGCATTTTAAACACAGAAAAGATGAATAAAAAATACAAAATCACACGTATGCCCATCACTAAATTTAAAAATTGTTGTTATATGTCACGTTTTATTTGTATGTACATATATGTGTGTGTGTGTTTGTGTTTGCTGGTGGTTTTTGTTTTTGTGAGAACCATAAGCTGTAGACATTAAGGCACTTCACCTCTGAATATTTTTGCTATATATCTTCTATGAGGACATTGTCCTACATAACCACAAAACCTTTATCACATGGAAGAAAATTAATAGTTATTCTCTAAGTTAATATCCAGTTAATATTTAGATTTCCCTGGTTGTCTGCAAAATGACTTTTATATGCTGTTTGTTTTTGAACTAAGATCATATCAGTGATTGCCTGTTGCAGTTAGGTTTTAACTTTCTTTGATTTCTTTTAACCAAAAACTTGTAATCCAGTAATTTTGATTTTTTCCTTAAGAAACCAACCAGTTGTCTTGAAGAATGGCCTAATTCTGAGTTGTCTGATTGTACTTATTTTTGCTTCTAGACCTTGTATTTCCTATAAACTGCTAGTTATGAGAGGCTCGAGTAGTTAAGGTTAAATATATTTGGCAAGGATACTTTTTGTCATACTGTGTAATTCATGTTGTATCACATTACGAGGTGTTTAATGTTAGGTTTGTCCCATTATTTGTGATGGTAAGTTTGACTGATTAACGTGCTGACCAATTAAGGTCATTTCTTTCTATGGTAAAGGTATATTTTTCCCTTTGTAATTAAGAAGCAATCTATAGGGTGATGTTATTGAACCCAAGTTCATGTGCCCAAGACACAGTGAGGCCAAACAAACCAAAACGTCATCATAGTTTGGAACAGAGAAAGGCTCATTGCAGGGCTGAGCAAGGAAAATGGGTGGCTCGTGCTCAAAAGGCCTGAACTCCCCAGTGGTTTTTGGGGAAGAGTTTTTATATGCAAAGTTTGAGGGGAGGTCTGCACTATGTGTGATCTTCCTCTGATTGGTTGGTGGTGAGGTAACAGGGTGGTGTTCCAGGAATCTCAATTATCAGCCTTTTGGTTTCAGCCAGTCTGGGGTCCATGTGCTTGTGCTAAGCATGAGGTTACCATCCTCCACCTGGGCGAGGGCACTTAGTTCCCCTAGAAGAACTCAGAGTTTGTATCAGATTGCTATGTATATCCCTTGAACAGGAACCAGGACCCTGCTCCATCTCTGCAGTGTTTCTTAACTGCCTTTCTTTTGTTTCTGCATTCTCTCACTCTTCTAATTAGTAACTGTTTGAATCTGCCTTTTGGAATTCAGGGAAGACCTAGGAGCTGAAACCTTTTTCCTACAAACAGGAAATGGGGGACATGGAAAGGCTTTTGTATCAGAGTCCTCCATTTCAGTGATATGTGGTGTTATGCTAAACAATCTTTCTACTAAATTTTGCCCCTTGGTAGACATGGAATTGAAACAGGAGGGAAGGGGCAGGGCACAACCTTTAAAAGAATGACATAGCCTGAGGACATGACATAAACTGATTAGAACCAAATAGGTCCAAGATGACAGACTAAGCGACTTCCACTAGACCTTGAGCCTCAGTATAACACATCAGCAAGCTAAATGACACACCCACAGGCACCATGAGAGTTCCAAGGCCAACTATAAAAGTCAAAAAGTGGACAGTGGCCCAGTTCCTGGAAATCCCCACCCCTTCCCCAAAATAGCTGGAATACTCCTCCCACTCATTAGCCTATGAAACTACCCACCCCTATAAAAACTGACAACCCCATACCCAGAGGCCCACTCTTGCCTTCTGAGATGGCCCACACTCTGTCTGTGGAGTGTGGTTCTCTAGATAAATCCACTTCTTGCTTATCACTTTGTCTGTCACTGAAGTCCTCTCTGTGATGAGACATCAAGAACCTGAGCTTTGGGCTTCCCTGGTGGCACAGTGGTTGAGAGTCCGCCTGCTGATGCAGGGGACACGGGTTCATGCCCCGGTCCGGGAAGATCCCACATGTGCGCGGTGGCTGGGCCCGTGAGCCATGGCCACTGAGCCTGTGCGTCCGGAGCCTGTGCTCTGCAATGGGAGAGGACACAACAGTGAGAGGCCTGTGTACCACACACAAAAAAAAGAACCTGAGCTTCATTAAGTCCTGAGACCAGGTGTGTGATCTCAATTAAAAGACTGTGGGTTCAATTCCCAGTCTGGGTTTTGGCTGGGTTTAAGTCCTGGCACATGGGTTCAAGTCCCATTCTGGGTTTTGTCTGGGTTCGAGTCCCAGCACGTGGGTTCAAGTCCCATTCTGGGTTTTGGCTGGGTTTGAGTCCCAGCACATGGGTTCAAGTCCCAATCTGGGTTGTGTGGTTCCAGAATCGGCTCTTAATAAATACCTTTGTATTAATTGGGCACTGTTCCACAAACCTTTTACTGCATTTTTAGGTACAACAGTTCAAATATCTCTCCCCAATGTTCCTTTGTTCCCTGCCATCTCCCCCTAACTCATGGGAATATGACATAAATGACAGGCCATTCTTTAGGTTAGTGGTTCTTAACCTGGGGCCCTTGAATAAGCTGAAGGTAGACCAGAGATTCCTTTGGAGTTGAGGGAAAAAATTTTATATTCCTTCATACATTTCTGAGGAAAAGTACTCACACAGGTAAAAAAGTAAGAGTATGTAAGTTCAGGTGCTGATAATTTGGTAGATGTGATGGAGGGAATAGTTGAAGATTTTCTGCTGATTTTTTCTGTTTCCCAATGAAATGGGAAGTAAGATTATCAACAGAGAGTGAGGGGATATTGGAAATTTGAGAAAAGAATGAAAAATTATTTTGTAAGTATGTTACCCCAAAACTGGGTTCGCCTTTTGGTGGGTGTTGAGCCAAAAGACACAACCAAGCCAAAGCTCAGGAGAAGGAAGGATTTATTACCTGCAGCAAGTAGGGGAACACCAGGGATCTTTCCCACAGCAGTGTCTCCCCAAACAGCAAAATTGGGGAATTTTTAAGCTAAGAGTACATGCATATACATGAAGGGGATTGGGTGGTCGACAGAGTCCAAGCTTTCATTGGTTAAAGTCACAGGAGTCAGAAAAGGTCAACATCATCCTCCCTTAGGTTCCAGTTGATCTGTTGTTGAGCTTTCAGGCTAATCTTTACCACTGAAACAGAAATGGGAGTCTTTGCAACTGATATATTATCTTTGCTATGGTTACTTCTTTTGCCCAATAAGTCATTTGCTTCTGCATTCTTTTGTCCCCTTAAGATCATTAATTACTGAGATCTGTTCAAGGATAAGTATTGTAATCAGGCTTAGGTCACAAAATGGCTTAGGCCAAAAATGGCTTCTCTATGTCAAGAAAGCCATGCCTGATTCTCTTTCTCCAGGAATCCCCTACCCTATCTCTTACAAGTATAGAATATTTTCTTTCTTTCTTTCTTTTTTAATATTTGTTTATTTATTTGGTCTTAGTTGCGGCAGGCAGGCCCCTTAGTTGTGGCATGCGGACTCTTAGTTGTGACATGCATGTGGGATCTAGTTCCCTGACCAGGGATCGAACCCAGGCCCCCTGTGTTGGGAGTGTGGAGTCTTAACCACTGCACCACCAGGGAAGAACATAGACTATTTTCTTTTTTCTCAGACTTCCTGGGAGTGAGCTTGTGAAAGTATGAGGGACCCTGCAGAGGTACTAGTTCTAATGCATTGGCATATCTAGTGAGTTTGAAAAATTAATGGAACTAGAATATTGGAAAGAATGAGCCAAAAGGAGAGTAGTAGTCAGGTGGAAGAATGCAGGAAAATAAAGACAAGCTCTAGGGCATCATCGTGGGAATAAGCACTTGAAGCAGAGTGGAAAACAATATTATTGTGGGGAAGGAAGAAAAAGACTGAGAGGCCAGGTTAATGGAAGGATCATTTCTGTGGATATTGAGGTTACTAAGAATCATGACCATAGTTTGAGATAAAGTAACTTTGAGTCATGTTCAAAACTCTTGGTAGCATCCATATTTTTCTCTCAGTTAAATAGGGGAAAAAATGATGATAGAATTGTAATTATAAGCTGATAAATTTGGTACAAAACAACATTAATCTTTTTGGTACCTGATTTTTTTTTCTTCCATTCCTTTTTCAAATAGTACTCTGGTTCTGTCTTCTCTAGCATTAGTAATAGAGCCAGGAATACTACATTACATTATTATGAAAAATGATTCATAGAAAATGATTTTATGAAACCTAAATTTACACCTCAAGGAGCTGGAAAAAGAACAATTGAAGCCCAAAATCAGTAGAAGGAAGGAAATAACAAAAATGAGTGGAGAAATAAGTGAAATGACTAAAAAGACAACAGAAGAGGTCAGGAAAACTCAGAACTGGTTCTCTGAAAAGATAAACAAGATTGGCAAATCTTTAGCTAGACTTACCAAGAAAAAAACAGGACTCAACTAAATAAAATCATAAATGAAAGAACCATAAACAAGACGAAAAGACAGCCCTCAGAATGGGAGAAAATATCTGCAAATGAAGCAACTGACAAAGGATTAATCTCCAAAATATACAAGCAGCTCATGCAGCTCAAAATCAAAAAAGCTACCCAATTCAAAAATGGGCAGAAGACCTAAATAGACATTTTTCCAGAGAAGATATACAGATTGCCAACAAACACATGAAAGAATGCTCAACCACTAATCATTAGAGAAATGCAAATCAAAACTGCAATGAGGTACACCAGTCAGAATGGCCATCATCAAAAAATCTACAAACAATAAATGCTGGAGAGGGTGTGGAGGAAAGGAAACCCTCCTACACTGTTGGTGGGAATGTAAA
The DNA here is from genome assembly GCF_937001465.1 of Orcinus orca. Lineage (NCBI taxonomy): Eukaryota > Metazoa > Chordata > Mammalia > Artiodactyla > Delphinidae > Orcinus > Orcinus orca. Next base: position 147,022,507 of record NC_064559.1, read on the forward strand.
TTGATACAGCCACTATGGAGAACAGTATGGGGGCTCCTTATAAAAATAAAAATAAAACTACTAAATGACCCAGCAATCCCCCTACTGGGCATATACCCTGAGAAAACCGTAATTCAAAAAGAGTCATGTACTGCAATGTTCATTGCAGCACTATTTACAATAGCCAGGACATGGAAGCAACGTAAGTGTCCATCAACAGATGAATGGATAAAGAAGATGCGGCACATATATACGATGGATTATTACTCAGCCAAAAAGAGAAGCGAAACTGAGTTATTTATTGTATTTTTGTATTGAGGTGGATGGACCTAGAGTCTGTCATACAGAGTGAAGTAAGTCAGACAGAGAAAAGCAAATACCATATGCTAACACATATATATGGAATCTAAAAAAAAAAAAAAAGGTTCTGAAGGACCTAGGGGCAGGACAGGAATAAAGACGCAGACGTACAGAATGGACTTGAGGACATGGGGAGGGGGAAGGGTAAGCTGAGACGAAGTGAGAGCGTGGCATTGACGTATATACACTACCAAATGTAAAATAGATAGCTAGTGGGAAGCAGTCGCATAGCACAGGGAGATCAGCTCTGTGCTTTGTGACCACCTAGAAGGGTGGATACGGAGGGTGGGAGGGAGATGCAAGATGGAGGGGATATGGGGATATATGTATACATATAGCTGATTCACGTTGTTGTACATCGGAAGCTAACACAACACTGTAAAGCAATTATACTGCCATAAAGATGCTAAAAAAAAATAAGACCACACTATATGCTGCCTACAAGGGGTTCACTTCAGCTTTAAGGACACATGTACATTGAAAGTGAAGGGATGGAATAAGATATTCTATGCAAATAGAACCAAAAGAAAGCAGGGATAGCTATACTTATATCAGACAACATAATTTTAAACCAAAGACTGTAATGAGACAAATAAGGTCATTATATAATGGTAAAGTAGTCAATTCATCAAGAGGATATATCATTTGTAAATATTTATGCGTACGACATAGGAGCACCCAAAAATATAAAGCAAATAAAACTTCTGAATGGAGAAATAGACAGCAATATAATAATAGCTCGATAATTCAATACTCACTTTCAACAATGGATAGATCATCCAGGCAGAAAATCA